>NC_138293.1:96270000-96472500 GCF_965601325.2 Salmo salar | reverse complement strand
GGCACTATATAGGGAATACGGTGCCATTTTGGATGTAGCCCATTTTTCCAGAAATGTGTGAGATGAATTGTTATGACCAATTGCGTATCGAGTGTCCTTTTAACCGGGGTGATCAGATATAAGCCATTTACTGTAAAGTACACACGTTTTCAAGGACAAAGGCTATGTACCAAATGGCACCCTATTCCCTATGTAGTGCACTACTTTAGACCAGGACCCAATGGCGCCCTATTCCCTATGTAGTGCACTACTTTTGCTCAGGGCCCAGTCAAAGTTAGTGCACTACATAGGGAAAAGGGTATCATTTGAGAAGTGACCTATAATTACTCCACTGTTAAAGGGCTTAACATCAATGTCCACTGACTGTCTATAGGAATATGGCTCGTAATTCAATTATATTTATTTTTTATTTCACTTTTATTTAACTAGGCAAGTCAGTTAAGAACAAATTATTATTTACAATGCCGGCCTACCAGAAGGCAAAAGGCCTACCTGCGGGGTACGGGGGCTGGGATTATCTGCTGAAAAGGTTGAACGCAGGACATTTTCAGAGCTGCCAAATGACTGTGTTGTGAATCAGTGTTGAAGTGCTGTAGCTGGTACAATGTTCTCTCTGGGGTGATAAAGGGGGTAGCCATACGTGAAAGAGGAGTAGAGGAGGATATTGCCTGCAGCCTGAAATGAACCTGATGCACAGAGCACCTCATCTAGGAGACGGCAGATGTGCATGAATGAACTATCATCAACTAAAACTCAGTTTTAACACTACACTGCTGGCACCAACACCCTGATTAATAACATTCAATAGTTCAACTCTAAAGTCAGATAATGTCATGAAAAAAATGATGCAGTGTAAAAACAAAAGGAAAACACACAACAATGAGCGGCAAGTAGCCTAGTGGTTAGAGCAGGTTGCAGGTAGCCTAGTGGTTAGAGCAGGTAGCAGGTAGCCTAGTGGTTAGAGCAGGTAGCAGGTAGCCTAGTGGTTAGAGGGGTGGCAGGTAGCCTAGTGGTTAGAGCAGGTAGCAGGTAGCCTAGTGGTTAGAGGGGTGGCAGGTAGCCTAGTGGTTAGAGGGGTGGCAGGTAGCCTAGTGGTTAGAGCAGGTAGCAGGTAGCCTAGTGGTTAGAGCAGGTAGCAGGTAGCCTAGTGGTTAGAGCAGGTAGCAGGTAGCCTAGTGGTTAGAGGGGCGGCAGGTAGCCTAGTGGTTAGAGCAGGTAGCAGGTAGCCTAGTGGTTAGAGCAGGTAGCAGGTAGCCTAGTGGTTAGAGCAGGTAGCAGGTAGCCTAGTGGTTAGAGCAGGTAGCAGGTAGCCTAGTGGTTAGAGGGGTGGCAGGTAGCCTAGTGGTTAGAGCAGGTAGCAGGTAGCCTAGTGGTTAGAGGGGTGGCAGGTAGCCTAGTGGTTAGAGGGGTGGCAGGTAGCCTAGTGGTTAGAGCAGGTAGCAGGTAGCCTAGTGGTTAGAGCAGGTAGCAGGTAGCCTAGTGGTTAGAGCAGGTAGCAGGTAGCCTAGTGGTTAGAGGGGCGGCAGGTAGCCTAGTGGTTAGAGCAGGTAGCAGGTAGCCTAGTGGTTAGAGCAGGTAGCAGGTAGCCTAGTGGTTAGAGCAGGTAGCAGGTAGCCTAGTGGTTAGGGGGGTGGCAGGTAGCCTAGTGGTCTGTCTGTCTGTCTGTCTGTCTGTCTGTCTGTCTGTCTGTCTGTCTGTCTGTCTGTCTGTCTGTCTGTCTGTCTGTGGCTGTCTGTCTGTCTGTCTGTCTGTCTGTCTGTCTGTCTGTCTGTCTGTCTGTCTGTCTGTCTGTCTACTAATGGATCCCTGTCTCTCTGAGGCTGCGTTCCAAATGGTTCTGGATGCCCATGGGGCTTTGATCAATAGTAAAGGG
This sequence comes from Salmo salar, assembly GCF_965601325.2. Lineage (NCBI taxonomy): Eukaryota > Metazoa > Chordata > Actinopteri > Salmoniformes > Salmonidae > Salmo > Salmo salar. The sequence continues at coordinate 96,470,627 of NC_138293.1, read as the reverse complement.
AAGGGAACGGGGGGATACCTAGTCAGTTGTACAACTGAATGCAATCAACTGAAATGTGTCTTCGTGTGCTATAAAGGAAATAGAGTGCTATTTGGGACGCAGCCTGGACGTCCAGTGATGTCACTGATGCCTAGATGATCAGCGCCAGCCGTGCCAGACTCAGTGGTCATTATGCTGTTGAAACTATTAAAATGTTCAAATGGGCTGAAATTGGAGCTAGCTGACTAATGTTACCACTGACTGACTGACTTTGTCGTCCAGTGGAAATGGACCTGGAACATTCTGGAACATCACACGTGTACTTTATTTATTTATTCATTTTCTGAGGAGGTTTTGTTCTTGTTGTTGTTTTTCCAACAACCACACATCTCCATTTCCAGAATTGCGAGAGCCCATTGTGGAATTTTGAAATAGCCAAATAACCAACAACTGATTCAACGTCAGTGCAGATCACACATCAAAATGATGACATTAACTCGTCAGAAATATTACTTCTAGGTGTTTTTTGTTTTTCATCAGGCTGTCGTTGTGTTAATGTGTGAAGAGAATTGCTGACAAGGCTGGCTGCAGTATAGCTTAATGTCCGTTGTGTGAAGAAAATGGCTGACAAGGCTGGCTGCAGTATAGCTTAATGTCCGTTGTGTGAAGGTGATGGCTGACAAGGCTGGCTGCAGTATAGCTTAATGTCCGTTGTGTGAAGAGAATGGCTGACAAGGCTGGCTGCAGTATAGCTTAATGTCCGTTGTGTGAAGAGAATTGCTGACAAGGCTGGCTGCAGTATAACTTAATGTCCGTTGTGTGAAGAGAATGGCTGACAAGGCTGGCTGCAGTATAGCTTACTGTCCGTTGTGTGAAGAGAATGGCTGACAAGGCTGGCTGCAGTATAGCTTAATGTCCGTTGTGTGAAGGTGATGGCTGACAAGGCTGGCTGCAGTATAGCTTAATGTCCGTTGTGTGAAGAGAATGGCTGACAAGGCTGGCTGCAGTATAGCTTAATGTCCGTTGTGTGAAGAGAATGGCTGACAAGGCTGGCTGCAGTATAGCTTAATGTCAACATTAAATACCATGTAATGAAGATCAAATTAGTTGGCATCTGTCTCACGGATCACCAAAATGAAAATCACCTTGTAATGGAGCAGTACAGATGAGAACATCTAGTGAAATCCTGAAGAGTTGGAGTAACAGAGGGATGAGAGAGGGATGAGAGAGGGATGAGAGAGGGATGAGAGAGGGATGAGAGAGACAGAGAGAGAGAGAGAGAGGGATGAGAGAGGGATGAGAGAGGGATGAGAGAGACAGAGAGAGAGAGAGAGAGAGAGAGAGAGAGAGAGAGAGAGAGAGAGGAGAGAGAGGGATGAGAGAGGGATGAGAGAGACAGAGAGAGACAGAGCCAGAGACAGACAGATACAGATACAGATACAGATACAGATACAGATACAGCGAGAGATCAAATCTTCAATTCTGTCCCCATCCCCCAAAAAGGGCCCTGTCAAATATAAAAATCTAATTATATTTGTCACATGCTTCATAAACAACAGGTGTAGACAAACAATGAAATGCTTGCTTACGGGCCCTTCCAAACAATGCAGAGAAAAAGCTAAAATAACCAACAGCTCTAGCCTTCAACCACTAACCATCCAGCCCCACAGTTCACAGTGTAACTGGACACAACCCTGTATGCTTCATTACCTCTGACCATCCAGCCCCACAGTTCACAGTGTAACTGGACACAACCTGTCTGCTTCATTATCCCTCTCTGTGTCTGTTTGTCTTCACAGTGGTATATCTGCTCTCCTGTCCAGTCTGACTGATGAAAAGTATTCTCTCATCATCGTCTGATGTAGTGTCAGGTTGACCCAGACATTAGTGGAAATATGGGATAACTGCTCCACCAAAGTGGGCACAACACAGGAGGAGGAACAGGGGAGGAGGACAGGAGGAGGAGCAGGACAGGAGGACAGGGGGAGGAGGAGGAAGGAGGAGGACAGGAGGAGGACAGGAGGAGGAGCATGGAAGGAGGACAGGAGGAGGAGCAGGACAGGAGGACAGGGGGAGGAGGAGGAAGGAGGAGGACAGGAGGAGGACAGGAGGAGGAGCAGGACAGGAGGACAGGAGGAGGAGCAGGAGAACAGGAGGAGGAACAGGCCAGCAGGACAGGAGGAGGTGCAGGCCAGGACGACAGGAGCCGGAGGGGAAGGTAGGCAGGAGGAAGAGCAGGAGGACAGGAGGTTGAGCAGGACAGTAGGGTTAGTGGAGCTGAGAACTTTCAGTCTGCATTAGTGTAACATCTATTTAATCAAATTCAAAACATACCTTGGTACAAAATGGTCCAAAAATTGTTTCCCTCAAAGATACACAATGGCACAGCAGCACAGCAAAACCTCTACACAGGACCTTCATGTGACAAAAGCACTCATCTACATGAGTCTAAGAGATGTTTTCATCCTTTCTGACATGGGAAACAATGATCAACACTATGGTTCCTACCCTCTGTGGTTATTAGGCTACAACTCCATTATTACTGTCCATGGAACGTGGTCTATGAAGTTCAAAAGAATGTGGTCTATAAAGGTCAAAGGCCTGACTACATGGAACATGGTCTATGACTTCATGTTGTCCCCAGTGATCACACATTAATGCTCTTATCATGTTGTCCCCAGTGATCACACATTAATGCTCTTGTCATGTTGTCCCCAGTGATCACACATTAATGCTATTTTCATGTTGTCCCCAGTGATCACACATTAATGCTCTTATCATGTTGTCCCCAGTGATCACACATTAATGCTCTTATCATGTTGTCCCCAGTGATCACACATTAATTCTCTTATCATGTTGTCCCCAGTGATCACACATTAATGCTCTTATCATGTTGTCCCCAGTGATCACACATTAATGCTCTTATCATGTTGTCCCCAGTGATCACACATTAATGCTCTTATCATGTTGTCCCCAGTGATCACACATTAATGCTCTTATCATGCTGTCCCCAGTGATCACACATTAATGCTCTTATCATGTTGTCCCCAGTGATCACACATTAATGCTCTTATCATGTTGTCCCCAGTGATCACACATTAATGCTCTTATCATGTTGTCCCCAGTGATCACACATTAATGCTCTTTTCATGTTGTTAGTGATCAGTGTACTGGTGGCGCATTGTGTTGGCTGATGGGCAGGAAGGAGGTGGAAGGGTAGTGTGTGTGTGTGTGTGTGTGTGTGTGTGTGTGTGTGTGTGTGTGTGTGTGTGTGTGTGTGTGTGTGTGTGTGTGTGTGTGTGTGTGTGTGTGTGTGTGTGTGTGTGTGTGTGTGTGTGTGTTTGTGTGTGTGTGTGTGTGTGTGTGTGTGTGTGTGTGTCGCTCTCCCCACTCAGAGAAAGAAAGCATCCTGGCTTCTATCCTCCATCCCACAAGGTTTTCCATTATATGAGAGAGAGAACCATCACTCACCAGAACTCTGATGTTCTGCCAAGGAGAGATCACCACTACCGCCACCCACTATGGAGCAGAGAGAGACAGGCAGACAGACAGAGTTCGAGAGAGAGAGACTGAGAGATGCTGTAGAGATTACAACATGGTAGGTGGTTAGTTATATTTAACTGAATGCATGACAAGTATGGCTACTTTTGGTCTCTTTCTCTGCTCGACCACAGGAAGACTAATATCAGCAGACACTGATGTTTTCTGTTTGGAGGATAACATTAGGAGAAAACATCAGAACCTACAGATACAACTGAAGGGGGTGACAACAGAACAGAACAAAGCAGAACAGAGCAGAATAGAACAGAGAAGAACAGAACAGAGCAGACAGAACAGAACAGAGAAGAACAGAACAGAACAGAGTAGAACAGAACAGAGAAGAACAGAACAGAACAGAGCAGAACAGAACAGAGAAGAACAGAACAGAGCAGACAGAACAGAACAGAGAAGAACAGAACAGAACAGAGCAGAACAGAACAGAGAAGAACATAACAGAGCAGAACAGAACAGAGCAGAACATAACAGAACAGAGCAGAACAGATCAGAGAACATAACAGAACAGAGCAGAACATAACAGAACAGAGCAGAACAGAACAAAGCAGAACAGAACAGATCAGATCAGAGCAGAATAGAACAAAGCAGAACAGAACAGATCAGATCAGAGCAGAATAGAACAAAGCAGAACAGAGCCAAGCAGTGATAGCTGTGATGATGTCACAGACCAAAACAGCTAGTGCGTAATGTAATAGCTGTATCCTAAATGGCACCCTATTCCCTTTATAGTGCACTACTTTTGACTACTCCTATAGGCTCTGGTCTAAAGTAGTGCACTATAAAGGGAATAGGGTGCCATTTGGGGTGCACACTTACGGTCTCTGCGGCTTTGATGTCATCCCGAGTGGCGCAGCGGTCTAAGGCACTGTATCTCAGTGCTAGAGGAGTCACTACAGACCCTGGTTCGATTCCATGCTGTATCACAACCGGTCGTGTTTGGGAGGACCATAGGGCGACGTCTAATTGGCCCAGCGTCATCTGGGTTAGGGTTTGGCCGGGGTAGGCCGTCATTGTAAATAAGAATGTGTTCTTAACTGATTAACCTAGTTAAATAAAGGTTCAATAAAAAACAAAACATGATCAATAAGGTGATGGATCCTCTTGAGTAAGAAGCCCTGCACACAGCAGCTATTTACACATTGGTTTATTCCCAAATCGCACCCTATTCCCTATATAGGACACTACCTATAACCAGAGCCCTACATAGGGCACTACCTTTAACCAGAGCCCTATATAGGGCACTACCTATAACCAGAGCCCTATATAGTGCACTACCTTTAACCAGAGCCCTATATAGTGCACTACCTTTAACCAGAGCCCTATATAGTGCACTACCTTTAACCAGAGCCCTATATAGTGCACTACCTTTAACCAGAGCCCTATATAGTGCACTACCTTTAACCAGAGCCCTACATAGGGCACTACGTTTAACCAGAGCCCTATATAGTGCACTACCTTTAACCAGAGCCCTATATAGTGCACTACCTTTAACCAGAGCCCTATATAGTGCATTACCTTTAACCAGAGCCCTATATAGTGCACTACCTTTAACCAGAGCCCTATATAGTGCACTACCTTTAACCAGAGCCCTATATAGCGCACTACCTTTAACCAGAGCCCTACATAGGGCACTACCTTTAACCAGAGCCCTATAATGTATAGTACACTAATTGGATGCAATGTGTGCCACAGCCTATGAGTCAGCAGATGGATAGAGGGTCTATTTTGACACCTCCTGGTGTACACACATTTAATCAATATGAACATAGACTCCATCCTACTGAGAGAGGATGCTGAGGGACAGCATTACATATTGACTTCTATACCATCCTACTGAGAGAGGAAGCTGAGGGACAGCATTACATATTGACTTCTACACCAACCTACTGAGAGAGGATGCTGAGGGACAGCATTACATACTGACTTCTATACCAACCTACTGAGAGAGGATGCTGAGGGACAGCATTACATACTGACTTCTATACCATCCTACTGAGAGAGGATGCTGAGGGACAGCATTACATACTGACTTCTATACCAACCTACTGAGAGAGGATGCTGAGGGACAACATTACATACTGACTTCTATACCAACCTACTGAGAGAGGATGCTGAGGGGATGCTGAGGGACAGCATTACATATTGACTTCTATACCATCCTACTGAGAGAGGATGCTGAGGGACAGCATTACATACTGACTTCTATACCAACCTACTGAGAGAGGATGCTGAGGGGATGCTGAGGGACAGCATTACATATTGACTTCTATACCAACCTACTGAGAGAGGATGCTGAGGGGATGCTGAGGGACAGCATTACATATTGACTTCTATACCAACCTACTGAGAGAGGATGCTGAGGGGATGCTGAGGGACAGCGTTACATATTGACTTCTTTACCAACCTACTGAGAGAGGATGCTGAGGGGATGCTGAGGGACAGCATTACATATTGACTTCTATACCATCCTACTGAGAGAGGATGCTGAGGGACAGCATTACATACTGACTTCTATACCAACCTACTGAGAGAGGATGCTGAGGGACAGCATTACATATTGACTTCTATACCAACCTACTGAGAGAGGATGCTGAGGGACAGCATTACATATTGACTTCTATACCATCCTACTGAGAGAGGATGCTGAGGGACAGCATTACATATTGACTTCTATACCAACCTACTGAGAGAGGATGCTGAGGGACAGCATTACATACTGACTTCTATACCAACCTACTGAGAGAGGATGCTGAGGGACAGCATTACATATTGACTTCTATACCAACCTACTGAGAGAGGATGCTGAGGGACAGCATTACATACTGACTTCTATACCATCCTACTGAGAGAGGATGCTGAGGGACAGCATTACATATTGACTTCTACACCAACCTACTGAGAGAGGATGCTGAGGGACAGCATTACATACTGACTTCTATACCATCCTACTGAGAGAGGATGCTGAGGGACAGCATTACATATTGACTTCTACACCAACCTACTGAGAGAGGATGCTGAGGGGATGCTGAGGGACAGCATTACATATTGACTTCTATACCAACCTACTGAGAGAGGATGCTGAGGGACAGCATTACATACTGACTTCTATACCAACCTACTGAGAGAGGATGCTGAGGGACAGCATTACATACTGACTTCTACACCAACCTACTGAGAGAGGATGCTGAGGGACAGCATTACATACTGACTTCTATACCAACCTACTGAGAGAGGATGCTGAGGGACAGCATTACATACTGACTTCTATACCATCCTACTGAGAGAGGATGCTGAGGGACAGCATTACATACTGACTTCTATACCAACCTACTGAGAGAGGATGCTGAGGGACAACATTACATACTGACTTCTATACCAACCTACTGAGAGAGGATGCTGAGGGGATGCTGAGGGACAGCATTACATATTGACTTCTATACCATCCTACTGAGAGAGGATGCTGAGGGACAGCATTACATACTGACTTCTATACCAACCTACTGAGAGAGGATGCTGAGGGGATGCTGAGGGACAGCATTACATATTGACTTCTATACCAACCTACTGAGAGAGGATGCTGAGGGGATGCTGAGGGACAGCATTACATATTGACTTCTATACCAACCTACTGAGAGAGGATGCTGAGGGGATGCTGAGGGACAGCGTTACATATTGACTTCTTTACCAACCTACTGAGAGAGGATGCTGAGGGGATGCTGAGGGACAGCATTACATATTGACTTCTATACCATCCTACTGAGAGAGGATGCTGAGGGACAGCATTACATACTGACTTCTATACCAACCTACTGAGAGAGGATGCTGAGGGACAGCATTACATATTGACTTCTATACCAACCTACTGAGAGAGGATGCTGAGGGACAGCATTACATATTGACTTCTATACCATCCTACTGAGAGAGGATGCTGAGGGACAGCATTACATATTGACTTCTATACCAACCTACTGAGAGAGGATGCTGAGGGACAGCATTACATACTGACTTCTATACCAACCTACTGAGAGAGGATGCTGAGGGACAGCATTACATATTGACTTCTATACCAACCTACTGAGAGAGGATGCTGAGGGACAGCATTACATACTGACTTCTATACCATCCTACTGAGAGAGGATGCTGAGGGACAGCATTACATATTGACTTCTACACCAACCTACTGAGAGAGGATGCTGAGGGGATGCTGAGGGACAGCATTACATATTGACTTCTATACCATCCTACTGAGAGAGGATGCTGAGGGACAGCATTACATACTGACTTCTACACCAACCTACTGAGAGAGGATGCTGAGGGACAGCAATACATATTGACTTCTATACCAACCTACTGAGATAGGATGCTGAGGGACAGCATTACATACTGACTTCTATACCAACCTACTGAGAGAGGATGCTGAGGGACAGCATTACATACTGACTTCTACACCAACCTACTGAGAGAGGATGCTGAGGGACAGCAATACATATTGACTTCTATACCATCCTACTGAGAGAGGATGCTGAGGGACAGCATTACATACTGACTTCTATACCAACCTACTGAGAGAGGATGCTGAGGGACAGCATAACATATTGACTTCTATACCAACCTACTGAGAGAGGATGCTGAGGGACAGCATTACATATTGACTTCTACACCAACCTACTGAGAGAGGATGCTGAGGGACAGCATTACATATTGACTTCTATACCATCCTACTGAGAGAGGATGCTGAGGGACAGCATTACATATTGACTTCTATACCAACCTACTGAGAGAGGATGCTGAGGGACAGCATTACATATTGACTTCTATACCAACCTACTGAGAGAGGATGCTGAGGGACAGCATTACATATTGACTTCTATACCAACCTACTGAGAGAGGATGCTGAGGGACAGCATTACATACTGACTTCTATACCAACCTACTGAGAGAGGATGCTGAGGGGATGCTGAGGGACAGCATTACATACTGACTTCTATACCAACCTACTGAGAGAGGATGCTGAGGGACAGCATTACATACTGACTTCTATACCAACCTACTGAGAGAGGATGCTGAGGGACAGCATTACATACTGACTTCTATACCAACCTACTGAGAGAGGATGCTGAGGGACAGCATTACATACTGACTTCTATACCAACCTACTGAGAGAGGATGCTGAGGGACAGCATTACATACTGACTTCTATACCAACCTACTGAGAGAGGATGCTGAGAGACAGCATTACATATTGACTTCTATACACACAGATGAGATCACTCCCTCTAACACTGTCGTGAACGAGAAAAGTAAATAGTGGGATAACAATCAGGTTTTCAACCCAGTCATTTGCTATAGTGGAATAGGAAAGGCTAGGTGAACTACAATCATCAGGTTTTCAACCCAGTCATTTGCTATTGTGAAATAAGAAAGGCTAGGTGAACTACAATCATCAGGTTTTCAAACTAAGGCCTTCAGGGTGTGTGGAGAGAGTTCATTTCTCCTGTCTCTTCCTTCACTTTCTTTTCTCCTAGCCAAGGAGTCAAGGAACTAGTCTGAGTGCCATCATGCCTATGGTTGGCATGACAACGAGTGACAAGGAGTCGCCATGATGTTAGCATACACAGACTGGCACTCAGGCTACCAAGGAAACCTGGTAGGAAGCATTTTAATGAGAAAGGGGACATAATTCACTTAAGACAACCAATAGAGGGAATGGACAATAATCTATCCCGGTATTAAAGTGTATGTAAATGTTTATCTGTTGTGTTACCATGGAGATGACGTTCAGGTCTACTGTAGAATCTACCAGGGGTAGGCGACCGTGTTCCTGGAGTGCCACAGGTACTGCAGGATTTTGTCCCAACTAGGCAGCACACTGAGCAACTGAGTTAACTGATCACTTCAGTGATTGACTAAATTCAACACACCTGGTCGTCCATGTCAGTTCAATCAAAAACATGTGGCGGAATTTTTCCCCAATTGTCATATTTGAGTAAAAGTAAAGATACCTTAGTAGAAAATGACTCAAGTGAAAGTGAGTCACACAGTAAAATAGTATTTGAGTAAAAGTCCAAAAGTATTTGGTTTTAAATATACTGAAGTTTCAAAAGTAAAGGTATAAATAATTTCAAATTCCTTATATTAAGCAAACCAGACAGCACAAGTTTCTAGTTTTTTATTTATTTACAGATAGCCAGGGGCACCGTTCAGCACTCAGACATAATTTACAAACTAAGCATTTGTGTTTCGTGAGTCCTCTAGATCAGAGGCAGTAGGAATGACCAGGGATGTTCTCTTGATAAGTGTCTGAATTTGAAAATGTTCCTGTCCTGCTAAGCATTGAAAATGTAACGAGTACTTTTGAGTGTCAGGGAAAATGTACAGGGTAAAAAGTACATTCTTTTCTTTAGTAATGTAGTGAAGTAAACGTTGTCAAAAATGTGAATAGTAAAGTACAGATACCAAAAAAACTACTGAAGTGGTACTTTAAGGTATTTAAAGAGCTTAAGAGGATCTGCAGAGAAGAATGGGAGAAAGTCCCCAAATACAGATGTGCCAAACTTGTAGTGTCATACCCAAGAAGACTCGAGGCTGTAATCGAGCCAAAGGTGCTTCAACAAAGTACTGAGTAAAGGGTCTGAATACTTATGTAAATGTGATATTTCCGTTTTTTATTTGTAATAAATTTGCCAAAATTTCTAAAAACCTGTTTTTGCTTTGTCATTATGGGGTATTGTGTGTAGAATAAGGCTGTAACGTAACAACATGTGGTAATGGTGAAGGGGTCTGAATACCTTTCGAATGAACTGTAAGTACTTTACACCGCTGAAAAGATGAAGTACCTGCGGGACACCAGGACCAGGGCTGTAGAGGGTGTCTGACAAACAATATTAATCACTATCACAGACAACTATTTGATTGGCTACGTTGTTGGTAGACTATTCATTGCGTCATTTGTACTTTCTGCGATTACACAGCATTGAGCCTCAAATAACTTTTTCAACTTCTGTATTTGAAGTGAACAAAAATAAACAACTTAAACTGCCAAAGAGTTTGGCTTTAAGCGTAATAAAACGGAACCATAAAACTATGGAACCATGAAAAAGCTTTTTTTTATGCTCGAAGGGTCTTTTAGGGAAGACGTATTCTACCGTAGCTCAATAAAACTCGTCATCATGGAGATGCATTATTTACCCGTTAACGAATAGGCACTTTGAGAGAGATGAAGAAGGAAGTAGAAGAACAGCTATTAGATCAACTTGTGTTCTGTTTTCAGAGTGTCTGGGGGCTACTTCTATTCAAAGCTTAGAACTGTTCACTAAATTACAAGGTTTTATTGTTTCATTCAGGAGTATGGGCCCGTAATCACAAAGCGTCTCAGAGTTGGAGCGGTGATCTAGGATCAGTTTAGCCTTATAATTCATAGTTATATGGCCAGGGGTTCTGAAAAGATTAGTGAATATGGGCCCTGACTCCTAAAACCAGAATGAAATATTTCTAAAAGACACACACACACAATGAATATGGGGCCTGCAGTGGAGTCCATCCAATAAGCAACCTCTCAGACAGTATGCAACCTCAGTATTCAACCTCAAGTACACATCCCTGTAGTGCCATCACAGACAGACAGAGAAAGACAGTACACATCCCTGTAGTGCCATCACATACAGACAGAGAAAGACAATACACATCCCTGTAGTGCCATCACAGACAGACAAAGACCGTACACATCCCTGTAGTGCCATTACAGACAGACAGAGAAAGACAGTACACATCCCTGTAGTGCCATTACAGACAGACAGAGAAAGACAGTACACATCCCTGTAGTGCCATCACAGACAGACAGAGAAAGACAGCACACATCCCTGTAGTGCCATCACAGACAGACAGAGAAAGACAGTACACATCCCTGTAGTGCCATCACAGACAGATGGAGAAAGACAGTACACATCCCTGTAGTGCCATTACAGACAGACAGAGAAAGACAGTACACATCCCTGTAGTGCCATTACAGACAGACAGAGAAAGACAGCACACATCCCTGTAGTGCCATCACAGACAGACGGAGAAAGACAGTACACATCCCTGTAGTGCCATCACAGACAGACAGAGAAAGACAGTACACATCCCTGTAGTGCCATCACAGACAGACAGAGAAAGACAGCACACATCCCTGTAGTGCCATCACAGACAGAGAAAGACAGTACACATCCCTGTAGTGCCATTACAGACAGACAGAGAAAGACAGCTACAACAAAGGGCTGGATGCTCTCCAGTGCTTCTCTCTGGTTTGCACAGAGGACAGGAAACATTTCAGCCACAACAAAAAAAACTGGATGCTCAAGGCTCTTCAGTGCTCTCCTCAGGTAGAAACCCGAGCTAAGGACAGGAAACATTTCAGAGTGTGTTCCACTTGGTATTTTTCAAAGCTTGAAGCCGACACAAAACGATCAGTCAAGGGGTGGGACAAGGTGGAGAAGACAGCCCAGAACAAAGTGTGTTGGACAGTCCAGATGGCCTATATGCTCCCTGGCCAGTGATCAACCAATCAATCAAATTTATTTATAAAGCCTTTCTTACATCAGCTGATGTCACAAAGTGCTGTACAGAAACCCAGCCTAAAACCCCAAACAGCAAGCAATGCAGGTGTAGAAGCACGGTGGCTAGGAAAAACTCCCTAGAAAGTCCAAAACCTAGGAAGAAACCTAGAGAGGAACCAGGCTATGAGGGGTTGCTAGTCGTCTTCTGGCGGTGCCGGGTGGAGATTATAACAGAACATGGCCAAGATGTTCAAATGTTCATAAGTGACCAGAATGTCCAAATATTAATAATCACAGTGGTTGTAGAGGGTGCAACAGGTCAGCACCTCAGGAGTAAATGTCAGTTGGCTTTTCATAGCCGATCATTCAGAGTATCTCTACCGCTCCTGCTGTCTCTAGAGAGTTGAAAACAGCAGGTCTGGGACAGGTAGCACATCCGGTGAACAATTCAGGGTTCCATAGCCGCAGGCAGAACAGTTGAAACTGGTGCAGCAGCAGGACTAGGTGGACTGGGGACAGCAAGGAGTCATCAGGCCAGGTAGTCCTAAGGCATGGTCCTAGGGCTCAGGTCCTCCGAGAGAGAGAGAAAAGACAGAAAGAAAGAAAGAGAGAGAGAGAGAGAGAGAGAGAAAGAAAGAAAGAAAGAGAGAGAGAGAGAGAGAGAGAGAGAGAGAGAGAGAGAGAGAAAAAGAGAGAATTAGAGAGAGCATACTTAAATTCACACAGGACACCGGATAAGACAGGAGAAATACTCCAGATATAACAGACTGACCATAGCCCCCTGACACATAAAATGTTGCAGCATAAATACTGGAGGCTGAGACAGGAGGGGTCGGGAGACACTGTGGCCCAATCAGACGATACCCCCGGACACGGCCAAACAGGCAGGATATAACCCCACCCACTTTGCCAAAGCACAGCCCCCACACCACTAGAGGGATAACTTCAACCACCAACTTACCATCCTGAGGCAAGGCCGAGTATAGCCCCCAAAGATCTCCCCCACAGCACAAACCCAAGAAGGGGGGGGGGGGGGGGGGGCAACCAGGACAGGAAGATCACGTCATGGGCCTGACTGAGTAAGGAAGTCGTTTTTCAAATCTGGGTTTCTCTCACATCAATAACAATCTAGGAAGACAAGACACACAATGGCCTTTAGAGGAGTTGTTGAGTGCATCGTTGAAGGCACACATATTTCTAGCCAGCATTCGGTGCAACAGGGATTGACCTGGGAGACCACTCTTCTTCCATCAAGAAGGGTCAGAGACTATGTAGACCTAGAATGACCCACTCAATAGTGAGATAGACTGGGGGAAGAGAGGCTACGTGTTAAAAAAAGGGATGTGGAGAGGAGGAACAAGTCTAAACGGAAGGTGAAAGACTTTTCAGTGTTCTTCTTACATCAACAACAACACAAGAAGACACAATGACCTATTGAGAAGATATTGATCACCAATGACCTACTGAGAAGACACACACACACAATGTCTTATTGGGAAGATGTTGATCATCAATGACCTATTGAGAAGATATTGAGTGCATCATCAATTACCTATAGGGAAGATATTGATCACAAGTGTTTCTACCTAACCTCATCATCACTAGAGTTTCTACCTCATCCTCACTAGTGTTCTACCAAACCTCATCCTCACTAGTGGTTCTACCTAATCTCATCCTCACTAGTGTTTCTACCTCATCCTCACTAGTGGTTCTACCTAATCTCATCCTCACTAGTGTTTCTACCTCATCCTCACTAGTGTTTTACCTAACCTCATCCTCACTAGTGGTTCTACCTCATCCTCACTAGTGTTTCTACCTAACCTCATCCTCACTACTGTTTCTACCTAACCTCATCCTCACTAGTGTTTCTACATGCAATATACATACAGTATAGGAGACAGACTGGCTGTAAGAGGGGCTACATGCAATATAGAGATAGACTGGCCGTAAGAGGGGCTACATGCAATATAGAGATAGACTGGCTGTAAGAGGGTCTACATGCAATATAGAGATAGACTGGCTGTAAGATGGTCTACATGCAATATAGAGATAGACTGGCTGTAAGAGGGGCTACATGCAATATAGAGACAGACTGGCCGTAAGAGGGGCTACATGCAATATAGAGACAGACTGGCTGTAAGAGGGTCTACATGCAATATAGAGACAGACTGGCTGTAAGAGGGTCTACATGCAATATAGAGACAGACTGGCTGTAAGAGGGTCTACATGCAATATAGAGATAGACTGGCCGTAAGAGGGTCTACATGCAATATGGAGAGATGATGAGAGAGAGCAAGGCTGCTGCAGGTGGTTCAGTAAAATCACTACATTGGCTACAGCATAGCCTCCCCGTTCATAGATGATAACTACATTTAGTGCTTATTGATGAAGGTATGTGAACGTGAACACATTGCTTGCGGTACCGTTTTGGAAACATAAGGAACATACCACCTTTCATATCAGGGAGAAATAATCAAAAAGTTTCCATGTGGCCGTATTGCCATGTTACAGAGCATGATTATGGAAGACAAGATGAAGGAAAGAGGCGACCACCTGTACTAGTTAGCTTTCCAGCATGCTCCTGTGCTAATTAGCTATCTAGCATGCTCCTGTGCTAATTAGCTATCTAGCATGCTCCTGTGCTAATTAGCTATCTAGCATGCTCCTATGCTTATTAGCTATCTAGCATGCTCTGAACAGCTGTTTATAACAACAGAAGACCGCCAGAAACATGTTGTAAGTGAATAATACTGTCAGCTGTAGCTGGGTTTAAAGCAGGTTAAAACAGTGTACAACACATGTATATTTAGCATAAAAACAGTTAAAACAGTGTACAGTATGTGTATATTTAGCATAAAAACAGTTAAAACAGTGTACAACAGATGTATATTTAGCATAAAAACAGTTAAAACAGTGTACAGTACGTGTATATTTAGCATAAAAACAGTTAAAACAGTGTACAACACGTGTATATTTAGCATAAAAACAGTTAAAACAGTGTACAGTATGTGTATATTTAGCATAAAAACAGTTAAAACAGTGTACAACAGATGTATATTTAGCATAAAAACAGTTAAAACAGTGTACAACACGTGTATATTTAGCATAAAAACGGTTAAAACAGTGTACAACACGTGTATATTTAGCATAAAAACAGTTAAAACAGTGTACAGTACGTGTATATTTAGCATAAAAACAGTTAAAACAGTGTACAGTAACTGTATATTTAACATAAAGCAGGTTAAAGCAGTGTACAGTATGTGTATATTTAGCATAAAGCAGGTTAAAACAGTGGCGGTGTCAGAGGAAAGACCATAAAATTGTTAGAGACTCCAGTCACCCAAGTAATAGACTGTTTTCTCTGCCACCGCATGGCAAGAGGAACCAGAGCACCAAGTCTAGAACCAAGAGGCTCCTCAACAGCTTCTACCCCCAAGCCATAAGACTGCTGAACAATTAATAAAATCGCCACCGAACAATTTACATTGACCCCCCTTTTGTTCACTGCTGCTACTTGCTGTTTATTATCTATGCATAGTCACTTCACCCCCACCTACATGTACAAATGACCTCAACTAACATGTACCCTCGCACACTGACTCGGTACCGGTGTCCCATGTATATAGCCTCATTATTGTTGTTCTAATTGTGTTACTTTTTTATGATTACTTTTTATTTTAGTCTACTTGGTAAATATTTTCTTAACTCTTCTTGAACTGCACTGTTGGTTAGGGCTTGTAAGTAAGCATTTCACGGTAAGGTCTACACTTGTTGTATTCGTGGCATGTGCCTGTCTTTTATAGTGGAACATAGAGATTGATAGAGGGCACATCAGCATCGCCATAAAGCTTGATAGAGGGTATAACTGCTCCATAGGGACCAATAGAGGGGGCATCTGTCACAAAGCTTACTTGGCATCCTCCTTCTGTCTCTCCACATCCCAGAATTGGAGAATTCAGAACACTTCATTTGTTTTCATTCTAACTGAATTTTCATTTTAACTGTTGCTATTTCTCAACATTCATAGCGTTCGGATATGCGAAGTTGCATGTTTCTCCTCAAAGAGTTGATTTATTTCTGTGTGTTCTGTGGATTGGCTGTGTGAGAGAAATGTGTTGGAAGCGACAATAGACAAACACAGTCTGCTTAAACTAATAACACACAAACAATTATAAAACATTTTCTTTATTGAACACACCTTGTAAACAATCACAGTGCAGGGTGGGAAAAGTATGTGAACCCCTAGGCTAATGACTTCTCCAAAAGCTAATATTAATGTGATTACCTTCCAGTCTAGGGTTAATTTTAATGTGATTATGCTCCAGTCTAGGCTTAATACTAATGTGATTACCTTCCAGTCTAGGCGTGTCCCCAGTCTGGGTTCAATGTGATTACCTTCCAGTCTGGGGTTAATATTAATGTGATTACCTTCCAGTCTAGGGTTCAATGTGTTACCCCAGTCGGGTGCATTATGGCCTCCAGTCTGGGGAGGCTTACCCCAGTCAGGGCTAATGTGATTACCTTCCAGTCTAGGGTTCATTTTAATGTGATTACCTTCCAGTCTGGGGTTAATATTAATGTGATTACCCTCCAGTCTGGGGTTAATATTAATGTGATTACCTTCCAGTCTGGGGAGGGTTCCCCAGTCTGGGTTAATGTGATTACCTTCCAGTCTGGGGTTAATATTAATGTGATTACGCTCCAGTCTGGGGTTAATATTAATGTGATTACGCTCCAGTCTGGGGTTAATATTAATGTGATTACCTTCCAGTCTGGGGTTAATATTAATGTGATTACGCTCCAGTCTGGGGTTAATATTAATGTGATTACCTTCCAGTCTGGGGTTAATACTAATGTGATTACCCTCCAGTCTGGGGTTAATATTAATGTGATTATGCTCCCATGTATTATCTCTTAATTGTGAAGACCAGAACACATACCACGAGCATAGAGAGAGAGATAGAGTTTCTCTCATTCTCCAGCCATATTTCCATGTCCCAGTCCGTATTGAGAGAAAGAGACGAAAGTGAGAGAAAAGAGTAGTGAGTTGACCTCTGTGGTATTTTGTATCCAAACTCAACTTTGGACATTCTCATGTATTTTATCTGCCATAGAGTGCTTGATAAAATACAAACCACAAATATTAACCTGCTTCACTGTGACTGGGATTTGGGGAATGAATGAATATAAACTCTGGGATACAATGAATTGTAAATCGCTGATTTCAGAAGTATATTTAATTTACACAGCAGTGGCTGTGTTTAAACAGTCAGCCCAATTCTGATCTTTTGACCAATTATAAAAAGGATACTTCAGAATTTTGACAATGAGGCACGTTATCTACTTCCCCTAAGTCAGATGAACTTGTGAATACCATTTCTATGTCTTTGTGTCCAGTATGAAGAAAGTTAGAGGTAGTTTCGTGAGCCAACTAGCGTTAGCACAATGACTGGAAGTCTATGTATCTGCTAACATGCTCAGTCAGATTTTCTCCCCTCAAACCTGAGTCATACCTTGGGACTACTGCACATTTCTAGATCAAGTCCCCACTCCCGTAAAACACAAGCCACAGATGTAAGCCCTACCCACAGTGGCCAGGCTCCAAGGAGGAGGAGGAGGAGAAGATGGATGTAATCAGGCCAGGAATCAACTGTCTCATTGGCCAGGTTCTGGGGAGAAGCAGCAGATGATGTAATCAGGCCAGGAATCAGCTGTCTCATTGGCCAGGTTCTGGGGAGAAGCAGCAGATGGATGTAATCAGGCCAGGAATCAACTGTCTCATTGGCCAGGTTCTGGAGAGAAGCAGCAGATGGATATAATCAGGCCAGGATACAATTGTTACTTTCCAGATAGCATTTTCAGAAGTGTTTGATTTGAACATGTTTTTTTTAGATTTTCCCAGTACAATTCAACATCATTGTATGTCCTGGGTGGAGGGAGTCGACAGTTGATATTGAAAATGTCAGTCTTGTGTGCACTGTATGACTTCTCAACATGAACTGAACAGGTCACACCATGGGACTTAAAGTTTCTAAATCAAGTGATAACTCCCTCTATGCTGCTGTGAATTAAATGGACTTCTGAGAGAACTGAAAATATGGAACCCCTCCACTGTCTAACACTGATTTAATCCCAGCCACAATCTCATCTAATTTGGCCTCAAGAGAGACTAGGACTTTTCTGGCCTGCATCCCATTGACAACCCAACTAGCCAAAATCTGACCCTTGCATTAACCCTAACCAAACCCCTAACCTTAACCCTAACCTAGGGAGGGTAATCAGTTTTTCCCGGGCATTGACTCGGTAGGCTGGACTGCAGTTCGCTGGACTGCAGATGACAGAACTATAGACCGATGCCACTGACAGTTACAAAACTGTGAGAAGAAAGCAGACTGACCGTATACTGTGTAACGATTCGTCACGTGGTCGCGTATGCTTGTGAGGCAGAGAATCCCTGGTCAGAACCCTGCAAAGGGACTGAGAAGGAAGCTATACCGCACAGTGACGCCTGTTATACCACTGAACAGAGCGTTGGTTCATGTCGACCCTGTTACATCCCTGAACAGAGCATGCTAATGTGAACAGAATGAACAGTACTGGGCAAGGCAGGCTGACCCTCCCTTAACCCCATCTCAATGTTGAGTCAACATGCACTCCAGAGCTTTGACTGTTTGACATTTACTTAACCCCCGTAGCATGTAGCCTTCTAGTCCATGTAGCCTTCTAGCCCCGTAGCATGTAGCCTTCTAGCCCCCGTAGGATGTAGCCTTCTAGTCCACGTAGCATGTAGTCTTGTAGCCCCCGTAGCATGTAGCCTTATAGCCCCCGTAGCATGTAGCCTTCTGGCCCCCGTAGCATGTAGCCCCCGTAGCATGTAGCCTTCTAGCCCTGTAGCATGTAGCCTTCTAGCCCCGTAGCATGTAGCCTTCTAGCCCCCGTAGCATGTAGCCTTCTAGCCCCGTAGCATGTAGCCTTCTAGCCTCGTAGCATGTAGCCTTCTAGCCCCATAGCATGTAGTCTTCTAGCCCCGTAGCATGTAGTCTTCTAGCCCACGTAGCATGTAGTCTTCTAGCCCACGTAGCATGTAGTCTTCTACTACAGCCTGGGGATGAGTTTATCAAGAATCTGAGAGCAGGAGTGCTGATTAAAGACCAGGGTTCACTTTTACATCACAATGAATAAGATTACATGGGCGGGTGTTTAAAGGATCAATCAACACACAGCCCCACTAGGCCCCACCCTTCCATGTAAAAAGGTGGTCCCTGGCCAGAAGTTTGACATTCAGTAAGCCTTGTATAGTCCTGTACTGCAGAAGCACCAGGCCAGAAGTTTGGCATTCAGTTAGCCTTGTATAGTCCTGTACTGCAGAAGCACCAAGCCAGAAGTTTGACATTCAGTTAGCCTTGTATAGTCCTGTACTGCAGAAGCACCAAGCCAGAAGTTTGACATTCAGTTAGCCTTGTATAGTCCTGTACTGCAGAAGCACCAGGCCAGAAGTTTGGCATTCAGTTAGCCTTGTATAGTCCTGTACTGCAGAAGCACCAGGCCAGAAGTTTGACGTTCAGTTAGCCTTGTATAGTCCTGTACTGCAGAAGCACCGAGCCAGAAGTTTGATGTTCAGTTAGCCTTGTATAGTCCTGTACTGCAGAAGCACCAGGCCAGAAGTTTGACATTCAGTTAGCCTTGTATAGTCCTGTACTGCAGAAGCACCAAGCCAGAAGTTTGGCATTCAGTTAGCCTTGTATAGTCCTGTACTGCAGAAGCACCAGGCCACAAGTTTGGCATTCAGTAAGCCTTGTATAATCCTGAGCCCAGAGCCAGCTAGACCGAGGCAGAGCTGCAGGTTAAATATGTGGGATGGCAAATTATCAACACCATCTGACAGCAGAACTCTAGATAGTGCACACTCATGCAAAACCATATCCAGACCCCTCCCCACACACACACAGGAATCAGAACACTGTCTTACAGCTGAGAATGTTGGCAGAAAAGGAACTACAACCACAACATTCAGCATCAAGTTTGAAAATCACTTCTGAAGCGCTCTACATTTATTATAACAAGAAAAATAAAGGGACTGTTGAATATCAAGGTAACTAGGTGTTGAAAGCTGTCCATCACTTGGAAGTGTTGATCCAGTCTAGAGAGCCCAGTGTTTGAAAGAGTTGGAGAACTATGAAATGACATCAGTGGGTAATGTAAAACAGAGAACATTAAACACAGCCAGACACCTAACCTTGTGAGAGACCTATACAGTCACTGAGTACTAGAGGGAAAGCTATTACCATAAAGAACAGAGACAGGCAGGCAAGCAGGCAGACATGAAATAATCTCTGTAACAAGCATATTTATTGACATATTGGTATTTATTACTATACAGGCAATCACTTATGGTTCAGTCCATTCATTAGCCCAATGAAACATTCTTCCAGCCATTGTTGTTTTGACAGTCAACTGACTGAGCATTAATGAAGCAGGAAGTAGCCATCTTACAATCATCAATGTGAAATATGTAATTTACAATACAAAAACATATGGATCTTTGGCAGTGGAGTGAATAACAATAAACTCCACATAACTGGTACAAAGCACACTCCCATACAACCAACCCACTTATACACATTAAGACCTGATACTGAGATCGTGGACATCTGCAGAGTACACCTACATCATAACCACAGTGTAACGGCGCCCTCTAGCAGCCATTACGATAACTAAAGACATGTGGGTCAAGGTTCATTCTACAGAGGCTGTTCCAGTTCAGATGGATTACTTAAATCGGTATCCCAAATGGCAGTCTATTCCCTATATAGTGCACTGGGCTCTGGTCAAACGTAGTCCACTATGTAGGGAATAAGGTTACTGGGCTCTGGTCAAACGTAGTCCACTATATAGGGAATAGAGTTACTGGGCTCTGGTCAAACATAGTCCACTATATCCAGAACCCCCCCCCCCACTTCAGTCAGTCACTAGGCTGTATCCAGAACCCCCCACCCTTCAGTCAGTCACTAGGCTGTATCCAGAACCCCCCCTCCCTTCAGTCAGTCACTAGGCTATATCCAGAACCCCCCCTTCAGTCAGTCACTAGGCTGTATCCAGAACCCCCCCCTTCAGTCAGTCACTAGTCTGTATCCAGAACCCCCCCTTTAGTCAGTCACTAGGCTGTATCCAGATGGTGGGGTTTAGGATGGGGGAGGTTGCAGGTGGATTAAAGTTGCCTGCTAACGTAGAACAGAACAGGGAACAAAGGGAGTGGGCGTGGCCTGGCAGTCCTGACAGAGGTCACATTTCAGACTACTCAATAGGTGATCAGGTGGTGACCCCTGACCCCTCTCAGGTGACGATCCTGATGCCGCAGCAGGTTCTGAGCTGCTCTAGGAAGATGAAAGTGAAGACTGTGTGAGGGATGAGACGGATCCCTGCTGGAACCAGACCCTAAAGGAGGAGCAGGACAGTTAGTATATTTATGATGAATGGTTCAGACAGTTACTAGGTAACAGTGTGAGGGATGAGACAGATCCCTGCTGGAACCAGACCCTAAAGGAGGAGCAGGACAGTTAGTATATTTATGATGAATGGTTCAGACAGTTTTCAGGCTGAGCATTGTGTTTAATGTAGAGACCAGCTCTCCTCCTAGAGAGTGACTGGGTGTTGGGGATTTGTCTCGTCTTTGCTGTGACACACCTGACTCAGGTCAGTCAATGTCATAAACCCCACCAGACTGTACGATTGCAGCCGTCTTATGCCACGATTTTGCCTTTTCATACAAAAATGTCCACGTCGTGGGCAAATTCTTCGGCGGTAAACGATTGTCAGATGTCTTGGCTGGTTCAGTGTGACAGGGTCTAGGTCTGCTGATTCAGTACCACTAGGTCTTGGCTGGTTCAGTGTGACAGGGTCTAGGTCTGCTGATTCAGTACCACTAGGTCTTGGCTGGTTCAGTGTGACAGGGTCTAGGTCTGCTGATTCAGTACCACTAGGTCTTGGCTGGTTCAGTGTGACAGGGTCTAGGTCTGCTGATTCAGTACCACTAGGTCTTGGCTGGTTCAGTGTGACAGGGTCTAGGTCTGCTGATTCAGTACCACTAGGTCTTGGCTGGTTCAGTGTGACAGGGTCTAGGTCTGCTGATTCAGTACCACTAGGTCTTGGCTGGTTCAGTGTGACAGGGTCTAGGTCTGCTGATTCAGTACCACTAGGTCTTGGCTGGTTCAGTGTGACAGGGTCTAGGTCTGCTGATTCAGTACCACTAGGTCTTGGCTGGTTCAGTGTGACAGGGTCTAGGTCTGCTGGTTCAGTACCACTAGGTCTTGGCTGGTTCAGTGTGACAGGGTCTAGGTCTGCTGATTCAGTACCACTAGGTCTTGGCTGGTTCAGTGTGACAGGGTCTAGGTCTGCTGGTTCAGTACCACTAGGTCTTGGCTGGTTCAGTGTGACAGGGTCTAGGTCTGCTGGTTCAGTACCACTACGTGCGGTCGTAGGCGCCGACAAAGTTCTTTATCGTGTAGTGTGGCTGGTGTTACGAGCCAATCCTGGTGACTCTATAGGAACACGGCCGGCACACATGAGTAGTCAGATTAATATAATAGTTTGATTTAAACGTTTACATGCTTTGTATATTTTCAGTTTTTCCCGATCTCACTTCACTCGCACTAACGCAAATAATCCACCAAAAACCACTAATTCCTATGATTTAGTGTTTAATAATGAGAACAATATTCATTGTGAACAAATGTTTAATTTTGTCGTTATAACAAGCTTGGTAGCAACATTAAAATCTTTGTGGAAATCGGTTGCAGCTCAAGTCGACTACAAAACCCACAATGCAATGCTCTCTCTCTCTAGGATGGCTAGGTAGCTAGCTATGTAGCTAGCTAGCAAACGTAGCTACACACACAATAATACCAAAGTCAATATCAGCACGTGAAGTCGCTAGTTAGCTGTAAAATCGCCTGATATCACAGACGGACCACTTTGAAGTCAAATCACGGTGAAAATAGTTATTTTACCCACTGAGAGAATACAGGCTTTTACCAAATTGACAGGAATTTCCTCATTTGTATTATCCCTTTAAACTCCAGCTGGCAAGCAGAACCAGGTCTTAAATTAACAAAAGAACAACATCCTGCAGGAGGATGGCTCTCAAGGAGAAGGGGTTGAACACCGCTGGTTTAAGGCATTGTTAACTACGCTACTTTATTGTCAATGATATACACTGCTCAAAAAAATAAAGGGAACACTTAAACAACACAATGTAACTCCAAGTCAATCACACTTCT
The DNA here is from genome assembly GCF_965601325.2 of Salmo salar. NCBI lineage: Eukaryota > Metazoa > Chordata > Actinopteri > Salmoniformes > Salmonidae > Salmo > Salmo salar. The sequence continues at coordinate 96,447,283 of NC_138293.1, read as the reverse complement.
GTGAAATCAAACTGTTCACTTAGGAAGCAACACTGATTGACAATAAATTTCACATGCTGTTGTGCAAATGGAATAGACAACAGGTGGAAATTATAGGCAATTAGCAAGACACCCCCAATAAAGGAGTGGTTCTGCAGGTGGGGACCACAGACCACTTCTCAGTTCCTATGCTTCCTGGCTGATGTTTTGGTCACTTTTGAATGCTGGCGGTGCTTTCACTTTAGTGGTAGCATGAGACGGAGTCTACAACCCACACAAGTGGCTCAGGTAGTGCAGCTCATCCAGGATGGCACATCAATGCGAGCTGTGGCAAGAAGGTTTGCTGTGTCTGTCAGCGTAGTGTCCAGAGCATGGAGGCGCTACCAGGAGACAGGCCAGTACATCAGGAGACGTGGAGGAGGCCATAGGAGGGCAACAACCCAGCAGCAGGACCGCTACCTCCGCCTTTGTGCAAGGAGGAGCAGGAGAAGCACTGCCAGAGCCCTGCAAAATGACCTCCAGCAGGCCACAAATGTGCATGTGTCTGCTCAAACGGTCAGAAACAGACTCCATGAGGGTGGTATGAGGGCCCGACGTCCACAGGTGGGAGTTGTGCTTACAGCCCAACACCGTGCAGGACGTTTGGGATTTGCCAGAGAACACCAAGATTGGCAGATTCGCCACTGGCGCCCTGTGCTCTTCACAGATGAAAGCAGGTTCACACTGAGCACATGTGACAGACGTGACAGAGTCTGGAGACGCCGTGGAGAACGTTCTGCTGGCTGCAACATCCTCCAGCATGACCGGTTTGGCGGTGGGTCAGTCATGGTGTGGGGTGGCATTTCTTTGGGGGGCTGCACAGCCCTCCATGTGCTCACCAGAGGTAGCCTGACTGCCATTAGGTACCGAGATGAGATCCTCAGACCCCTTGTGAGACCATATGCTGGTGCGGTTGGCCCTGGGTTCCTCCTAATGCAAGACAATGCTAGACCTCATGTGGCTGGAGTGTGTCAGCAGTTCCTGCAAGAGGAAGGCATTGATGCTATGGACTGGCCCGCCCGTTCCCCAGACCTGAATCCAATTGAGCACATCTGGGACATCATGTCTCGCTCCATCCACCAACGCCACGTTGCACCACAGACTGTCCAGGAGTTGACGGATGCTTTAGTCCAGGTCTGGGAGATCCCTCAGGAGACCATCCGCCACCTCATCAGGAGCATGCCCAGGCGTTGTAGGGAGGTCATACAGGCACGTGGAGGCCACACACACTACTGAGCCTCATTTTGACTTGTTTTAAGGACATTACATCAAAGTTGGATCAGCCTGTAGTGTGGTTTTCCACTTTAATTTTGAGTGTGACTCCAAATCCAGACCTCCATGGGTTGATAAATTGGATTTCCATTGATTATTTTTGTGTGATTTTGTTGTCAGCACATTCAACTATGTAAAGAAAAAAGTATTTAATAAGATTATTTCTTTCATTCAGATCTAGGATGTGTTGTTTAAGTGTTCCCTTTATTTTTTTGAGCAGTGTATAATAGCAGTTACCTTGTAGAAGGCCTTGGGTCCCAGTTTAGCTGTATCTCTCACACAGTGTAGCAGGCCCTGGAACAGAAGAAACACAATCTAAGACAACAAACGACACTTCTTAATGCAGCTCATGGTTGATGGGTGAAAACAACCCATGCCCAACTCCCTCCATCCCTCATTTACCTTCCCTCCCTCCATCCCAATACCTCTGTCCCTCATTTACCTTCCCTCCCTCCATCCCAATACCTGTCCCTCATTTACCTTCCCTCCCTCCATCCCAATACCTCTGTCCCTCATTTACCTTCCATCCATCCCTCCATCCCAATACCTCTGTCCCTCATTTACCTTCCCTCCCTCCATCCCAATACCTCCGTCCCTCATTTACCTTCCATCCCTCCATCCCAATACCTCTGTCCCTCATTTACCTTCCATCCCTCCATCCCAATACCTCTGTCCCTCATTTACCTTCCATCCCAATACCTCTGTCCCTCATTTACCTTCCCTCCCTCCATCCCAATACCTCTGTCCCTCATTTACCTTCCATCCCTCCATCCCAATACCTCTGTCCCTCATTTACCTTCCCTCCCTCCATCCCAATACCTCTGTCCCTCATTTACCTTCCCTCCCTTCATCCCAATACCTCTGTCCCTCATTTACCTTCCATCCCTCCATCCCAATACCTCTGTCCCTCATTTACCTTCCATCCCTCCATCCCAATACCTCTGTCCCTCATTTACCTTCCATCCCTCCATCCATCCATCCATCCCTCATTTACCTTCCATCCCTCCATGCCAATACCTCCGTCCCTCATTAACCTTCCATCCCTCCATCCCAATACCTCTGTCCCTTATTTACCTTCCATCCCTCCATCCCAATACCTCTGTCCCTCATTTACCTTCCATCCCTCCATCCCAATACCTCTGTCCCTCATTTACCTTCCATCCCTCCATCCCAATACCTCTGTCCCTCATTTACCTTCCATCCCTCCATGCCAATACCTCCGTCCCTCATTTACCTTCCATCCCTCCATCCCAATACCTCTGTCCCTCATTTACCTTCCATCCCTCCATCCCAATACCTCTGTCCCTCATTTACCTTCCATCCCTCCCTCCATCCATCCCTCATTTACCTTTCATCCCTCCATCCCAATACCTCTGTCCCTCATTTACCTTCCATCCCTCCATCCATCCATCCATCCCTCATTTACCTTCCATCCCAATACCTCTGTCCCTCATTTACCTTCCATCCCTCCATCCCAATACCTCTGTCCCTCATTTACCTTCCATCCCTCCATCCATCCATCCCTCATTTACCTTCCATCCCTCCATGCCAATACCTCTGTCCCTCATTTACCTTCCATCCTCCCATCCATCAATCCCTCCCTCCCTCCCTCATTTACCCGCCATCCCTCATTTGCCCTCCCTCCCTGACCATCAACAACAGAACTGTCAGAGCAATGACAAGCAGCAGTGTGACAGATAAAGCCTCCATGGACTTGACGACATCAGAACAGCAACACAGAGGCTGCCAGAGGTGGAGAGGGGTGGAGAAGGGTTAGATTTACTGAGGTAAAAAAAGTCATACCAGTTCACAGTGATATCCCTAGACAACATCTACACCGGCATTGTCCTCAGTCCTGGGGAATCAGAACCCACCGTGAACGCACATGTTAACTCTATCCCTGTAGCAACACACCTGAATCAATGAATCATCTAGCCCTTAACTAGTTGTATCAGGGGTGGTATAGTGTTAGGCTACAGTCCTGCAAATACCTAGGACTGGAACTGACAAACCCTGATCTACAGTACACACACACACAAACTTACCACATATTCCCCTTTTGAGTTCATCAGCCTGGTCTTCAAGACATCCAGTGGTTGGCACAGGACAGTGGCACAGCCTCCCTACACAGAGAAGCAGAGAGCATTATACACCGCTAACCCACAGCTCCCGTCTCCGCACCGCTAACCCACAGCTCCCGTCTCCGCACCGCTAACCCACAGCTCCCGTCTCCGCACCGCTAACCCACAGCTCCCGTCTCCGCACCGCTAACCCACAGCTCCCGTCTCCGCACCGCTAACCCACAGCTCCCGTCTCCGCACCGCTAACCCACAGCTCCCGTCTCCGCACCGCTAACCCACAGCTCCCGTCTCCGCACCGCTAACCCACAGCTCCCGTCTCCACACCGCTAACCCACAGCTCCCGTCTCCACACCGCTAACCCACAGCTCCCGCTTTTCTAATGTGTAAACTGGACACTCACTGCGATGAGGCTGGCCAGGAAGTGTGTTAGAATGTTGTCTTGCATGGCTCCAGTCCCCAGAACCAGCTGCTTGGCCTGATCATAACAGGCCAGCTACAGAGAAATAAAATAGAAGTTAAATCTAGCTGATACATTTTGGACAAAGACACACACATTGACACCCCCCACAGACACAAACCCACCATAGGACCTCACCTGTCCAACAGTGACCAGTGCTCCTCTAGAGGATGCCATTGTGGCTCCAGAGAACAGCTTCTTCATTCCCTCTATGGAAAAATACTGTGTCATTAGTGCAACTGTGTCCCTTCAAATCGTCCAGTGACTTCACCCTGATCCCAACGATCCACCATCAATCAACCTTACTTACCCTCTTTCCATACCCGGAACAGTCCATCTAGTGCATGAGCATAACTGGAAGAGATGGAGAAAAAAAACACTTATGAAGGTCAACATCTCTCCAAAGATGATACTTAACAGCGTTATGTAAGTTATATTATTTTACTATACTTAACTCACATACTCACTTTCTCCTGAGTTCTAGTGGTACTTTAACGTCATTCTGCATTCTGGATCGGGGGAAAAAAATGTGGCAAGTATGTATGTTTTGCTCTGTACATTTGTTTACTGAATTGAAAGGACAGTCAACTCCAGTCCTCAGGGGCCTGATTGGTGTCCCACTTTGGCCCCAGCTAACACACCTGACTCCAATAATCAACTGATCATGATCTTCAGTTTAGAACGTAATTAGTTTAATCAGCTGTGTTTGCTAGGGATGATGGAGAACAGTGTGATGCCACTCCAGTCCCCCTGAGGGCTGTTGTCCATTCCTGATCTATTGAATGGATGAGTAAAGCAATACAGTGCCTTGCAAAAGTATTCACCTCCCTTGGCATTTTTCCTATTTTGTTGCATTACAACCTGTAATTTAAATGGATTTTTATTTGGATTTCATGTAACGGACACAAAATAGTCCAAATTGGTGAAGTGAAATGAAAAAAATGACTTGTTTCAAAAATTAAAAAAAATTAAAAACGGAAAAGTGGTGCGTGCATATGTACTGTATTCACCCCCTTTGCTATGAAGCCCCTAAATAAGATCTGTTGCAACCAATTACCTTCAGAAGTCACATAATTAAATAAAGTCCACCTGTGTGCAATCTAAGTGTCACGTGATCTGTCAAATGATCTCAGTATATATACACCTGTTCTGAAATGCTCCAGAGTCTGCAACACCACTAAGCAAGGGGCACCACCAAGCAAGCAGCACCATGAAGACCAAGGAGCTCTCCAAACAGGTCAGGGACAAAGTTGTGGAGAGGTACAGATCAGGGTTGGGTTATATAAACATATCTGAAACTTTGAACATCCCACGGAGCACCATTACAACGATTATTAAAAAATGTAAAGAATATGGCAGCACAACAAACCTACCAAAACTCATGGACCAGGCAAGGAGGGCATTAATCAGAGGGGCAACAAAGAGACCAAAGATACCCTGAAGGAGCTGCAAAGCTCCACAGCTGAGATTGGAGTATGTGTCCACAGGACCACTAAACTATACACTCCACAGAGCTGGGCTTTACGGAAGAGTGGCCAGAAAAAAGCCATTGCTTAAAGAAAAAAATAAGCAAACACATTTGGTGTTTGCCAAAAGGCATGTGGGAGACTCCCCAAACATATGGAACAAGGTACTCTGGTTAGATGAGACAAATTTAGATTTTTGGCCATCAAGGAAAATGCTATGTCTGGCGCAAACCCAACACCTCACTTCACCCCAAGAACACCATCCCCACAGTGAAGCATGGTGGTGGCAGGATCATGCTGTGGGTATTTTTTTCCATCAGCAGGGACTGGGAAACTGGTCAGAATTGAAGGAATGATGGATGCCACTAAATACAGGGAAATTCTAGAGGGAAACCTGTTTCAGTCTTCAAGAGATTTGAGACTGGGACAGAGGTTCACCTTCCAGCAGGCCAATGACCCTAAGCATACTGCTAAAGCAACACTCAAGTGGTTTAAGGGGAAATATTTAAATGTCTTGGAATGGCCTAGTCAAAGCCCAGACCTCAATCCAATTGAGAATCTGTGGTATGACAAAGATTTCTGTACACCAGTGGAACCCATCCAACTTGAAGGAGCTGGAGCAGTTTTGCCTTGAAGAATGAGCAAAAGTCCCAGTGGCTAGATGTGCCAAGCTTATAGAAACATACCCCAAGAGACTTGCAGCTGTAATTGCTGCAAAACGTGGCTCTACAAAGTATTGACTTTGGGGGGGGTGAATAGTTATGCACGCTCAAGTTTTTTGGTCTTATTTCTTGTTTGTTTCACCAAAAAATATTTTGCATCTTTTAAGTGGTAGGCATGTTGTGTAAATCAAATGATAAAACCCCCCCAAAATCTATTTTAATTCCAGGTTGTAAGGCAACAAAATAGAAAAAATGCCAAGGGGGTGAATACTTTCACAAGCCACTGTATACTGCATGTCATCACTGACATCTAGTGGATATTATCAACCATGGACCACTGCAATACAATTCAGTTATCCTATTTCTAGATTTGACTCACCTGACATTAACCATGTCTGCTGGGGTCCCAATGAATCCACCTGCAAATCCTACAGACAGACAGACAGACATGAACCATGCTGCTGGGGTCCCAATGAATCCACCTGCAGAAAGGTAAGACTTCTACACAGTAGTGTGGTGACCTGTACAGTGCTGGCACCTTAATTGGGGAGGACGGGCTCGTGGTAATGGCTGGAGCGGAATTAGTGAAATTATATCAAACCGTTTCCAGGTGTTTGATACCATTCCATTTACTCCGTTCCAGACTTTATTATGAGTCGTCCTCCCCTCAGCAGCCTCCTGTGATCCGTTCCATCCAGCAACTATAGTGGATGCGTAATCTTGGCCCAGTTCGGTAGTGTGAAAAGTGTATGACAGAGCTAATCATGTTGTCATTAGAGCCAGCCAGGTTTAGGTCTGTGTAGCAACAGATAATATTGTGGTTAAAACACAGTGTGTACCTCCAACCAACCCCAGGAGGACCTTCTGGTAGAAGGGCATAGGACCATGGGTCCTGTCCTTCATTTGATCACTCACTGTCTCATAGATGGCGAAGCGGGACAGAGAATATGTCATCTGGGGGGGGGATGACAAATAATTTTTTATTTATTTAACCAGGTAGGCCAGTTGAGAACAAGTTCTCATTTACAACTGCGATCTGGCCAAGATAAAGCAAAGCAGTGCGACACAAACAACAACACAGATTTACACATGGAACAAACGTACAGTCAATAACACAATAGAAAGTCTATATACAGTGTGTGCAAATGGCGTAAGGAGGTAAGGCAATAAATAGGCCATAGTAGCGAAGTAATTACAATTTAGCAAATTAGCAAATTAACACTGGAATGATAGATGTGCAGATGATGATGTGGAAGTAGAAATACTGGTGTGCAAAAGAGCAAAAAAGTAAATGAAAACATCGCCGAAGTCAAGGATCGGTAGGATAGTCAGTTTTACGAGGGTATGTTTGGCAGCCTGAGTGAAGGAGTCTTTGTTGCGAAATAGGAAGCCAATTCTAGATTTAATTTTGGATTGGAGATGTTTAATATGAGTCTTTGAAGGAGAGTTTACAGTCTAACCAGACACCTAGGTAGTTGTCCACATATGCTAAGTCAGAACCGTCCAGAGTAGTGATGCTAGTCAGGCGGGCAGCGATCGGTTGAAGAGCATGCATTTAGTTTTACTAGCGTTTAAGAGCAGTTGGAGGCCACGGAAGGAGTGTTGTATGGCATTGAAGCTCGTGTTGGAGGTTTGTTAACACAGTGTCCAAAGACGGGCCAGATGTATACAGAATGGTGTCGTCTGCGTAGAGGTGGATCAAGGAATCACCCAAAGCAAGAGCGACATCGTTGATATATACAGAGAAAAGAGTCGGCCCGAGAATTGACCCCCATAGAGACTGCCAGAGGTCTGGACAACAGGCCCTCCGATTTGACACACTGAACTCTGTCTGCGAAGTAGTTGGTGAACCAGGCGAGGCAATCATTTGAGAAACCAAGGCTGTTGAGTCTGCCGATAAGAATAAGGTGATTGACAGAGTCGAAAGCCTTGGCCAGGTCGATGAAGACGGCTGCACAGTAATGTCTCTTATCGATGGCGCTTATGATATCGTTTAGTACCTTGAGCATGGCTGAGGTGCACCCGTGACCAGCTCGGAAACCGGATTGCACAGCGGAGAAGGTACGGTGGGATTCGAAATGGTCAGTGATCTGTTAACTTGGCTTTCGAAGACTTTAGAAAGGCAGGGCAGGATGGATATAGGTCTGTAACAGTTTAGCTCTAGTGTGTCACCCCCTTTGAAGACGGGGATGACCGCAGCAGCTTTCCAATCTTTAGAGATCTCGGGCGATACGAAAGAGAGGTTGAACAGACTGGTAATAGGGGTTGCAACAATGGCGGAAGATAATTTTAGAAAGAGAGGGTCCAGATTGTCTAGCCCAACTAATTTGTACGGGTCCAGGTTTTGCAGCTCTTTCAGAACATCTGCTATCTGGATTTGGGTGAAGGAGAAGCTGGGGATACTTGAGCAAGTAGCTACGGGGGTGCGGAGCTGTTGGCCGGGTTTGGGGTAGCCAGGAGGAAAGCACAGCCAGCCGTAGAGAAATGCTTATTGAAATTCTCGATTATTGTGGATTTATCGGTGGTGACAGTGTTTCCTAGCCTCAGTGCAGTGGGCAGCTGGGAGGAGGTGCTCTTATTCTCCATGGACTTTCCAGTGTCCCAAAATGTTTTGGAGTTAGAGCTACCGGATGCAAATTTCTGTTTGAAAAAGCTAGCCTTTGCTTTCTTAATTGACTGTGTGTATTGGTTCCTGGCTTCCCTGAAAAGTTGCATATCGCGGGGACTATTCGATGCTAGCACAGTACGCCACTGACTAATGATCATAGAGACATTAGAACGTACAGAATATGACAAGAAGTGTATTTAACATAATACTCTTGCTCTTGGAAGCGATGGCGGTGTGCGTATCTACCCACCTGTCTGCAGAGGGAGGCGCTGAGGCCGCTGTAGAGAGCCAGAACACCTTCTCTCTGCACCACACTCATAGTCATTCCCATCATCCTCATCCTCACCTCGTGCTGTGTCTGGAGGTGCACCTGGAGGAGAACAGATATCAAATACCAGGAAGAGACACAGTAGAGAGGAGTAATGTCAATGTAAAGTTTTAGTATTACTTTTTTTAAATGAATAAATACCTACATTGTGTGCGATGTTGATAATGCATTTAAATGGAAGTCAAAGTACACACAGAACAACAGTCAAAGACCAAGGTCTAAATGTTTACATGACAACTGGTGGATGTGATGTCAGAGTCACAACTCCCACTTCCTCCACCACCAAGATAAGGAACTATCAAGAAGACTCCAAAAATATTACAACCAGTAAAATGAACTGTATAATTCACTAGTATTAAATATTAGGCTAGTAGGAGAGCCGATGAAGTCAACTATTAGGCCTAATTCCTAGAAACATCATACCATTGGTACAATTCAGCCCATTTGTTATTTACGGAAGCCCTGAAGGCCAAGGAAGAAAAAAAAAAACGTAGTCTTAGAATAATCTCACCTGAACGACTTAGTATCTAGTTTGAACGACTTGGTCCCGTGTGGCTCAGTTGGTAGAGCATGGTGTTTGCAACGCCAGGGTTGTGGGTTCGATTCCCACTGGGGGCCAGTACGGAAAAAATGTATGAAATGTATGCATTCACTACTGTAAGTCGCTCTGGATAAGAGCGTCTGCTAAATTACTAAAATGTAGTATCTAGTTTGAACGACTTAGTATCTAGTTTGAACGAGTTAGTTATTATATATTTTTTTACTAAGTCGTTCAAACCTGATACTAAGTCATTAAAAATGAGAGAGTCGTTTGAACAACTTACTATTTTGTTCAAATGACTTGTTCTTTTGTCTAATTAGGCCTCATTTGTTATGCAGCGCCAGTTGTCAGTTGTGCTCGTCAGACCGTTGTTGCAGCCATTCATTTACTGATTCCATCCATTGATATGATTATTTATCAACAGTTATTTGATAGCCTAAATCAGGGCTGCTTTTGAATGCCAGAGCATGTGAGTCAACAAAATCTCACGATTTTATACATTTTACTTCAGATTTTGATGTTTACTGACGTTGCTCCAAACTATATGTTTTCGACATCTGGGGTTGCTCCTAGTGCTCAGCATAGGAGGTTGTGTATTCAATCCCAGTGGTAGACACATTTAAATATATCTCATGTTTTAACCCTATCCAAAACCTTAACCCTTAAATTAACCATTTAGAATGAATGAAGAATGATGCTGAGCAGGAGGAGCAACCCAGGCTGTCAAAAACACTTCGAAATGTGATGTTTGGAGAAACGTGGATAAGCGTCAGAATCTGAAGTCAAATTGGTAAAACTGATAGCTCTTGTTGGCCCACTTACATGCTCTGGCTTTCAAACGCAGCTTTATCAGAAACAGTCAATGAATAATCATATCATTCGCCTGTATTTACCGACCCCCAAAAAATGAATATGCTTATTATCTGCTAATGTGGCTATCATAAAGAACTACAAATACCATGATGATCTGGACGAGACTGCCGAATTGAGGCAAAGGTAAGAATCTCTGGATTACCTATCTAATGTAAGCTAAATGTAGTAATGAAAATTGGCTACATTTCTTTAAATGGACAATTCTGTGAACTGTCTTGTGCAAGTTTTAAATTGACACAATACCTGTTAGCAAAGGTGTCAGCTAGAGATGACGTCCAGGAGCTTGTAGGGATTAGTAGTCTTGCATGATGTCTACTTTTATCCTAATTAGCATGTTCAAATCTGAGAGTAAATAGAGCCGAATATATTGACAAAAGTCACCTTGTCCGAGAGAGAGATTTACATGGTTATCATAACGTTACGTCAGGGTAAATCTACACGAAACACAGCACTTATTTTAAGTGGTTCTAAAATCCCCCATGGGAAAAATTAATTGTGGAAAAACTATTTTTGATGGGTATTATGACACCTCCACTGTGGGGCTCTATAAATGCAGATATTGACTCTGCAAATTGAGCATACTTTAGTGGCAAAGTCAATTGCGTGCTGGGCTTCGGAACAGAAGCACTCCTTGCATGTTTCATTACCATATATTGCCTTGATCAGATCCCCTTTACATATGTTAACTCGATCAGATCCCCTCTAAATATCTTACCTTGATCAGATCCCCTCTAAATATCTTACCTTGATCAGATCCCCTCTAAATATCTTACCTTGATCAGATCCCCTCTAAATATCTTACCTTGATCAGATCCCCTCTAAATATCTTACCTTGATCAAATCCACTCTACATATCTTACCTTGATCAAATCCCCTCTACATATCTTACCTTGATCAGATCCACTCTACATATCTTACCTTGATCAGATCCACATTACATATCTTACCTTGATCAGATCCACTCTACATATCTTACCTTGATCAGATCCACTCTACATATCTTACCTTGATCAGATCCACTCTACATATCTTACCTTAATCAAATCCCCTCTAAATATCTTACCTTGATCAGATCCACTCTACATATCTTACCTTGATCAGATCTAAGGGGTGTGTAATACAGGCAGCAGCACTTGAGGATAGTCCACCGAAATACCATCGCGACCGGCGTTTCTCCGACATGTTTCTAAGTGTCCTGTTGGTTAATCAAAACCGAGAAAGCTCGTCTGGGTCGTCTTGTGTTAGCCTTCCCAGTGACACCTGCTTGGACTCACACTACCTTCTTTCAACTCCCTAGCTAGAGAATTATTGGCATGTGTCAATGTCCAAAACGGGTGACTGACGATTAATGGAAAATGTTTCCCGGTTCTTGCACCGTTCTTTCCGCGGCATTTCATACAAAGCGCATGGCAAAACGTTGCCTATATTATATATGAAGACTGCTAGCCTGGTTGACGCAACTCGCGAGTTTAGTGTTAGCAGGCTGCACCAAAGTCTTTCAAACTAGTATGGACCTACTATGGAACGAACATACCTCTAGACCAATGAGGCGATTCGATTAATCTGTCCCGGGTAAGCGTGTTTTCCACCGGGAGAAAGTGGATTGCATTACTTTTGGAACCGGGCTGAGCCAGGTGCCATGTTCAAAGTCCACGACCAAATCGTCTCAAAACAAAAGTGACTTATTTAGCACGTGGAGTTATGAGTGCGATTCTGTATTTTCACATGCAAAAGTGGTTGCTTTTGAAAAAAACGCGTAATCTGCTTTCCGAAAATTCGAACATATATTTAATGGAAAAGGCATGTATGTTTCTAGATGATTCTAAATGCTGCATTGTGGACATGATCGAGCTGTGCAGATTACTGCCATAGAACCGGTGCCCCGCGGCTCAGCATAATCGAATCCGCCCGGTATCTCGTTTCGCAACAGCTGTGTTGAAGTAACCATTCAAAAGCCTCCCTAGTTCAGGGGCGAAAATCTGATATCAAATTTGGAGGGGACAATTACATGAAATTTTCTCAAGAGCAATTCCTGAGGGGGACACCAAAAGTAGTGCTGTAACACATAGCCTACATTGTAATATGGTAAATGTATATTGAGGAACCAAAGAAATAAGGTGTTTACCCTACTCCTAACTACCGGTACCCAAAACTACACAACTAATCACAACAGCAATACCATTGCCTTTAACAAATCTTAGTTCAGTCACCAGTTTAAGTTGAGAGTGGGGGTATCCATGGCATTTTTCAATTATGTTCCTATTTTACAAGTAAAAAAAATTGAGAACCTTTCATAATGTTGCCAAACAAAGACTCAACAAACTTACCTGAGACTCCCTGTCTCTGCCAGTCTGTCCCTGCATATCTGTCCCCAACTCTGCTGTCTGTGTGCCATCTGTTGCCTGCTCTGCCTAATGACATCATTGTGAAACATTTCCATTAGAATTTCATTTCTTTCTTATGAACATTTTATCAACTAGTCTTTGAAATATTAGGCTACTAGGGTTCTTACTTTGCGTTTTGGTGTACTGAAAAATACTCTGATGTCCGTCTTTTATTTTTCTGCCATTTTTCTACCTGGCTGGCTGGCTGGCTACACACACACACAGTGTGTAGGTTATTTACAGTAGGAGATGGGCTTCTATCATCTTATCTTTTATCATTCTGTTTGGGCTTCGATCTAAAAGGTAGCTAGCAAATGTGAAACGGATTAAAATGACAAGAGTTGACAGCTGTATGAGTTCACCATTTACACAACATATGCGGCAACCTTTTGTAATTTTAATAGTTTGTTTCATATTGGCTGGCTTCCAACAATAGCTGAATTTGCAAAGCTAGCGAGCACCAATTCCGTTTCAGTGGTGTTTGCTATAATCTTTGCTACCCGGGTTAAATAAAGGTGAAATAAAACAAATAAATAAATAAAAGTTCCCTTGCGACAATTTAGCTTTTGCAACGAGACCATTAAATATATTTAAGACAATGGTAGAAGAGAGTGTAGTTCTGTTCAGTTTGGACTCCAGTTTATCGCTAACCTTATCACAGGGACTTTGAAGCACTAACTTACATCATCTGCATGCTGATCTTGGAATAAATTGACGATAGCAAAGATTCCATCTTTGACGAGGCCACATAAATGGAATAGGTACTAGCTAGCTTAATAGCTAATATTTGCGCGCTCGCTCTGCATATTCAGCTAGTGTGTGTGCGCGATTGACTGGATTAACTTCACGTCAGTTACGTTCATTGAGTGCCTTTCAGACAGTGGATACGACCCCTCTGTTACCTTGCCAACTAAGGAACTGACAGTGGATCAAACCATTGTGAGGCAAAGGGTGGGGGGGTCGCAATCTTTTGAAACTTAAAAACGCGCTATTAAGTGTCTATAATCAGCACAATTGCTTTCATTGCGTATTATTAATATTATTTAAATTATTAGTTATGTTTCAGTAGTTATAGTTATGTTTCAGTGATATATTGGGGGGGGACAAATCATATTTTTCTCAGGATGGGGGGGGGGTCGCATTTTCACTGATGTAGCCTCTGACGTAACAAACAGATGCCATGCTCATTTCAAGTCACCGTTCTTAAACATGTTGGGGTGGTTGTCATGGTAATGGCCGGCAGTGAAAAAAAAACGGGCAAAAAATAAAATCCTGATCTGAGCATCCAGACAGAGATCACATATGGAGGATAGGGTTTGTATCAGGGTTGAGATCCACTTAGGCTGTGTTCAAACAGGCAGCTCAATTCTGAATATTTTTTTCCCACTAATTGGTCAAAACAAAAAAGTACCCCCTTTTTTCTCCCCAATTTCGTGAAAACGATCTTGTCTCATTGCTGCAACTCCCCAACGGACTCGGGAGAGGAGACGGTCAAGTTATCCGTCCTCCAAAACATGTGTAACCTTTATTTTACTAGTTAAGAAAAAAGTATTATTTACAATGACGGCCTACACCGGCCAAACCAGGACAACGCTGGGCCAATTGTGCGCCGCCCTATGGGACTCCCAATGGCTGGTTGTGATACAGCCTGGGTTTTGAACCAGGGTGTCTGTAGTGACGCCTCTAGCACTGAGATGCAGTGCCTTAGACCGGTGAGCAACTCAAGAGACCCGCCAAACTGTGCCTCTTAACACCCGCTTGCTTAACCCGGAAGCCAGCTGCACCAATATGTCGGAGGACACATGTACAGCTGATGATCAAAGTCAGCCTGCAGACGCCCGGCCCGCAACATGGAGTCGCTAGAGCACGATGAGCCAAGTAAAGCCCCTCCCCTCCCCTAACCCAGACAGCGCTGGGCCAATTGTGCACCGCCCTATAGGACTCCCGATCACAGCCGGTACTGACACAGCCTGGGATCGAACCCCAGGCTGTAGTTGGTCTTTTGACCAATCACAGATCTTTTTCCGGGCTTATCTGATTAGTCAAAAGACCAATTAGTAGAAAAAAAATGTCAGAATTTGGGCTGCTTGAGTAAACGCAGGTATAAATCGGAAGTCAAAAGATCAGATCCCATGTGTTTTGTTGCGGTTTACACATTAGGGTAGGTATCAGATATGAAAATAATTGTAAAACGATCAGAATTGGGCTGCCTGTGTAATAGCAGTCTAATTTGCCTTGTCAGCTGGTGTTCAAGTGGGTGTGCTCTTTTTAGAAACTAGCGCGCACTGGAAACATGATCGACGTAGGCAAGTAGTCTTTCCACAACTTTTATATACAGCATGGGCCCAGCCTACACTGTAAAAATGACCCGAAAATAGGCTTTTGTTTTGTGCCAATCTTCCCAGCATGGAAAACAAGTGCATGTCACTGAACATGTTGTGCCTCATGATGGCCAATGACCAGTTCTGATCCTATTCAGTAGCCAAGGTTATATGAGTAGCTGGAGGTTCTCTCAACTACTCCGTAATAAATATTCCTCTGTTCAAATACTTGTTAGAATGGACATTAGATCAGAATGTTCTTTACTGTGCAGGAGGATCAATCTGCTGGTCAAACATTACCTATGTGTCTTGAGGGTGGGAGAGAATTCTACTTTGCTCTACCATCTCGTGCCAAGACTGGATGCAGCTGGTTCCATACTGAGTGGAAGTGTGGCCTACGTGACTGATGTAAAAATAGTAGCAGAGACCCTCCCAGCTACTGTAGTGTTGTGGAATACAGCTGACCTCTACATAGCTGTAGCTGACCTACGGTACTGGGTTCTGACCTGTAAGAGGGCTTCAACAGAACAGTGGACCCAAAGATGTCGAGGGTTCAGAAAAACATTCTGAACCCAGCTTGACAGAGGTCAAATGGACATGGACAAAGGTTTTCACAAACAACAAGGTAATTTCTCACATTCTTACACAGCTATGATTATATTGAGTTTAGATATAATACAGGTGCAACATGTCATGGATCTGTGTTGAACTGGCCCTGGGGCCCACCTGGTTAAGAACAGCATGGTTTTCATAAGCTGTCAATGGTATGAGGTAACATGGCAGCAGACAGAGAAGATACACAGAAACACATGGTGCAAGAAATAGTAACTAGACACCCACCCCTTCTCTCCCACCCCTGACTGTCACTGCATGAAGAGCAGCGACACACCACCACTCCTCCCCCCCTAGCCTGGGAGACAGAGGATCCTACAGGACGGTGGTCAGAGAGAGACAGAGACAGAGACAGACAGACAGAGAGAGACAGAGAGAGACAGAGGCTCTCCGTGTGGGTGACAGGATCCTACAGGACGGTGTTCTAAATCAAATCAAATTTATTTTTATATAGCCCTTCGTACATCAGCTGATATTCTCAAAGTGCTGTACAGAAACCCAGCCTAAAACCCCAAACAGCAAGCAAAGCATGTGAAAGAAGCACGGTGGCTAGGAAAAACTCCCTAGGAAAAACTCCCTAGAAAGGCCAAAAACCTAGGAAGAAACCTAGAGAGGAACCAGGCTATGAGGGGTGGCCAGTCCTCTTCTGGCTGTGCAGGGTGGATATTATAACAGAACATAGTCAAGATGTTAAAATGTTAAAAAATGACCAGCATGGTCAAATAATAATAATCATAGTAGTTGTCGAGGGTGCAACAAGCACGTCCGGTGAACAGGTCAGGGTTCCATAGCCGCAGGCAGAACAGTTGAAACTGGAGCAGCAGCACGGCCAGGTGGACTGGGGACAGCAAGGAGTCATCATACCAGGTAGTCCTGAGGCATGGTCCTAGGGCTCAGGTCCTCCGAGAGAAAGACAGAAAGAGAGAATTAGAGAGAGCATATTTAAATTCACACAGGACACCGGATAAGACAAGAGAAATACTCCAGATGTAACAGACTGACCCTAGCCCCCCGACACATAAACTACTGCAGCATAAATACTGGAGGCTGAGACAGGAGGGATCAGAAGACACTGTGGCCCCATCCGATGATACCCCCGGACAGGGCCAAACAGGCAGGATATAACCCCACCCACTTTGCCAAAGCACAGCCCCCACACCACTAGAGGGATGTCTCCAACCACCAACTTACCGTCCTAAGACAAGGCCGAGTATAGCCCACAACGATCTCCGCCATGGCACAACCCAAGGGGGGGCGCCAACCCAGACAGGAAGACCACGTCAGTGACTCAACCCACTCAAGTGACGCACCCCTCCCATGGACGGCATGGAAGAACACCAGTAAGCCAGTGACTCAGCCCCTGTAAAAGGGTTAGAGGCAGAGAATCCCAGTGGAAAGAGGGGAACCGGCAAGGCAGAGACAGCAAGGGCGGTTCGTTGCTCCAGCCTTTCCGTTCACCTTCACACTCCTGGGCCAGACTATACTTAATCATAGGACCTACTGAAGAGATAAGTCTTCAGTAAAGACTTAAAGGTTGAGACTGAGTCTGCGTCTCTCACATTGGTAGGCAGACCATTCCATAAAAATGGAGCTCTATAGGAGAAAGCCCTACCTCCAGCCGTTTGCTTAGAAATTCTAGGGACAATTAGGAGGCCTGCGTCTTGTGACCGTAGCGTACGTGTAGGTATGTACGGCAGGACCAAATCGGAAAGATAGGTAGGAGCAAGCCCATGTAATGCTTTGTAGGTTAGCAGTAAAACCTTGAAATCAGCCCTTGCCTTAACAGGAAGCCAGTGTAGGGAGGCTAGCACTGGAGTAATATGATCAAATTTTTTGGTTCTAGTCAGGATTCTAGCAGCCGTATTTAGCACTAACTGAAGTTTATTTAGTGCTTTATCCGGGTAGCCGGAAAGTAGAGCATTGCAGTAGTCCAGCCTAGAAGTAACAAAAGCATGGATTAATTTTTCTGCGTCATTTTTGGACAGAAAATTTCTGATTTTTGCAATGTTACGTAGATGGAAAAAAGCTGTCCTTGAAACAGTCTTGATATGTTCTTCAAAAGAGAGATCAGGGTCCAGAGTAACGCCGAGGTCCTTCACAGTTTTATTTGAGACGACTGTACAACCATCCAGATTAATTGTCAGATTCAACAGAAGATCTCTGTTTCTTGGGACCTAGAACAAGCATCTCTGTTTTGTCCGAGTTTAAAAGTAGAAAGTTTGCAGCCATCCACTTCTTTATGTCTGAAACACAGGCTTCTAGCGAGGGCAATTTTGGGGCTTCACCATGTTTCATTGAAATGTACAGCTGTGTGTCGTCCGCATAGCAGTGAAATTTAACATTATGTTTTCGAATGACATCCCCAAGAGGTAAAATATATAGTGAAAACAATAGTGGTCCTAAAACGGAACCTTGAGGAACACCGAAATTTACAATTGATTTGTCAGAAGACAAACCATTCACAGAGACAAACTGATATCTTTCCGACAGATAAGATCTAAACCAGGCCAGAACTTGTCCATGTAGACCAATTTGGGTTTCCAATCTCTCCAAAAGAATGTGGTGATCGATGGTATCAAAAGCGGCACTAAGATCTAGGAGCACGAGGACAGATGCAGAGCCTCGGTCTGACGTCATTAAAAGGTCATTTACCACCTTCACAAATGCAGTCTCAGTGCTATGATGGGGTCTAAAACCAGACTGAAGCGTTTCGTATACATTGTTTGTCTTCAGGAAGGCAGTGAGTTGCTGTGCAACAGCTTTTTCTAAAATTTTTGAGAGGAATGGAAGATTCGATATAGGCCGATAGTTTTTTATAATTTCTGGATCAAGATTCGGCTTTTTCAAGAGAGGCTTTATTACTGCCACTTTTAGTGAGCTTGGTACACATCCGGTGGATAGAGAGCCGTTTATTATGTTCAACATAGGAGGGCCAAGCACAGGAAGCAGCTCTTTCAGTAGTTTAGTTGGAATAGGGTCCAGTATGCAGCTTGAGGGTTTGGAGGCCATGATTATTTTCATCATTGCGTCAAGAGATATAGTACTAAAACACTTTAGTATCTCCCTTGATCCTAGGTCCTGGCAGAGTTGTGTAGACTCAGGACAATGGAGCTTTGGAGGAATACCCAGATTTAAAGAGGAGTCTGTAATTTGCTTTCTAATGATCATGATCTTTTCCTCAAAGAAGTTCATACATTTATTACTGCTGAAGTGAAAGCCATCCTCCATTTGCGAAGGCTGCTTTTTAGTTAGCTTTGCGACAGTATCAAAAAGAAATTTCGGATTGTTCTTATTTTCCTCAATTAAGTTGGAAAAATAGGATGATCGAGCAGCAGTAAGGGCTCTTCGATACTGCACGGTACTGTCTTTCCAAGCTAGTCGGAAGACTTCCAGTTTGGTGTGGCGCCATTTCCGTTCCAATTTTCTGGAAACTTGCTTCAGAGCTCGTGTATTTTCTGTATACCAGGGAGCTAGTTTCTTATGACAGATGTTTTTAGTTTTAGGGGTGCAACTGCATCTAGGGTATTGCGCAAGGTTAAATTGAGTTCCTCGGTTAGGTGGTTAACTGATTTTTGTCCTCTGACGTCCTTGGGTAGGCAGAGGCAGTCTGGAAGGGCATCAAGGAATCTTTGGGTTGTCTGAGAATTTATAGCACGACTTTTAATGCTCCTTGGTTGGGGTCTGAGCAGATTATTTGTTGCAATTGCAAACGTAATAAAATGGTGGTCCGATAGTCCAGGATTATGAGGAAAAACATTTAGATCCACAACATTTATTCCATGGGACAAAACTAGGTCCAGAGTATGACTGTGGCAGTGAGTAGGTCCAGAGACATGTTGGACAAAACCCACTGAGTCGATGATGGCTCCGAAAGCCTTTTGGAGTGGGTCTGTGGACTTTTCCATGTGAATGTTAAAGTCACCAAAAATTAGAATATTATCTGCTATGACTACAAGATCCGATAAGAATTCAGGGAACTCAGTGAGGAACACTGCATATGGCCCAGGAGGCCTGTAAACAGTAGCTATAAAAAGTGAGTGAGTAGGCTGCATAGATTTCATGACTAGAAGCTCAAAAGACGAAAACGTCATTGTTTTTTTTTTTGTAAATTGAAATTTGCTATCGTAAATGTTAGCAACACCTCTGCCTTTGCCGGATGCACGGGGGGTATGGTCACTAGTGTAACCAGGGGGTGAGGCCTCATTTAACACAGTAAATTCATCAGGCTTAAGCCATGTTTCAGTCAGGCCAATCACATCAAGATTATTATCAGTGATTAGTTCATTGACTATAACTGCCTTGGAAGTGAGGGATCTAACATTAAGTAACCCAATTTTGAGATGTGAGGTATCACAATCTCTTTCAATAATGGCAGGAATGGAGGAGGTCTTTATACTAGTGAGATTGCTAAAGCGAACACCGCCATTTTTAATTTTGCCCAACCTAGATCGAGGCACAGACACGGTCTCAATGGGGAAAGCTGAGCTGACTACGCTGACTGTGCTAGTGGCAGACTCCACTAAGCTGGCAGGCTGGCTAACAGCCTGCTGCCTGGCCTGCACCCTATTTCATTGTGGAGCTAGAGGAGTTAGAGCCCTGTCTATGTTCGTAGATAAGATGAGAGCACCCCTCCAGCTAGGATGGAGTCCGTCACTCCTCAACAGGCCAGGCTTGGTCCTGTTTGTGGGTGAGTCTCAGAAAGAGGGCCAATTATCTACAAATTCTATCTTTTGGGAGGGGCAGAAAACAGTTTTCAACCAGCGATTGAGTTGTGAGACTCTGCTGTAGAGCTCATCATTCCCCCTAACTGGGAGGGGGCCAGAGACAATTAATCGATGCCGACACATCTTTCTAGCTGATTTACACGCTGAAGCTATGTTGCGCTTGGTGACCTCTGACTGTTTCATCCTAACATCGTTGGTGCCAACGTGGATAACAATATCTCTATACTCTCTACACTCGCCAGTTTTAGCTTTAGCCAGCACCGTCTTTAGATTAGCCTTAAGGTCGGTAGCCCTGCCCCCTGGTAAACAGTGTATGATCGCTGGATGATTAGTTTTAAGTCTAATACTGCGGGTAATGGAGTCGCCAATGACTAGGGTTTTCAATTTGTCAGAGCTAATGGTGGGAGCCGTCGGCGTCTCAGACCCCACAACGGGAGGAGTAGAGACCAGAGAAGTCTCGGCCTCCGACTCCGACTCGCTTAATGGGGAGAACCGGTTGAAAGTTTCTGTCGGCTGAATAAGCGACACCGGTTGAGCATTCCTACAGCGTTTCCCTCCAGAAGCCATGAGAAAGTTGTCCGGCTGCGGGGACCGTGCGAGGGGGTTTATACTAACGTTACTATCTGTACTTACTGGTGGCACAGACGCTGTTTCATCCTTTCCTACACTGAAATTGCCCTTGCCTAACGATCTCGTCTGAAGCTGGGCTTGCAGCACAGCTATCCTTGCCGTAAGGCGATCGTTCTCCTGTATATTATAAGTACAACGACTGCAATTAGAAGCCATCATGTTAATGTTACTGAGCTTCGGCTGTTTGAAGTCCTGACGAACCATGTCCAGATAAAACCTCCGTGGTGAAAAAGTTGAATGAAAAAAGTTGAGTGAGGGAAAAAGTAAAAATATACGGTAATGAAAAAGTAAAAAACCGTCAGGTAGCAAAGTAAGATCGGCAACAAAACGCACAGCAGCGTAAACAAGTCTGCAAGTTGTGACCGGAAACAGGAAACAGCCAACTAAGGAGGGGCTCAAGAAGAAGCACATTAAGGTCCTCCTTCTACCTGAGAGAGAGAAGCCCCATGCTCTACCAACTGATCCACACGGGACCCACAACCCTGGTGTTGTAAGCCCCATGCTCTACCAACTGATCCACAACCCTGGTGTTGTAAGCACCATGCTCTACCAACTGATCCACACGGGACCCACAACCCTGGTGTTGTAAGCACCATGCTCTACCAACTGATCCACACGGGACCCACAACCCTGGTGTTGTAAGCACCATGCTCTACCAACTGATCCACACGGGACCCACAACCCTGGTGTTGTAAGCACCATGCTCTACCAACTGATCCACACGGGACCAACTGAGCGACAGTTAAAATCTGACGTTGCATCACCAGTGGTCTCCATTTTCTAAATGATGGCTGACCACCAAATTGATTTAATTTTTTTATAAAAAAATGATAACATTTAACTTTCATGGCATTTCCAGTCACTTGGCATGAAAAATAGGACGGATGATGAGACGGATGATGAACCCCATCACCACAAGTAAATACTACACCCAGCTCCATAGAGAGAAGGAAGTGTTAGCCTAAAACTGCTGGGAGCTTCTTCTGTATGCAGACTGTAATAACTATTAGTCTGGGACAGGGATGGGCAACTTTGATAGGGGTAGGGGCCACAAAAACAATCCGAAATCATCATGAGAGGCAGCAGCTCGAGGGTCTTTGTACCCACACATGCAGTCAGTACCAGCCCCAGCCTTTAGGGGCCCTAAGCAACATTCCAGGTCTCCATACATGCAGTCAGTACCAGCCCCAGCCTTTAGGGGCCCTAAACAACATTCCAGGTCTCCACACATGCTGTCACTACCAGCCCCAGCCTTTAGGGGGCCCTAAGCAACATTCCAGGTCTCCACACATGCAGTGTGAGGACTCATGACTGCTGGTGTGGCGGTAATATTGTCAACCCAACAGCCCTAGGTGGAGAGAAAAATGTGCAGTTTTAAAAGCTAATTTCCTGCAATTCTACACATTCTGCCATAGGGTGGAGAGAAATGTTTGCTGTTTTTAATATATTTGAGTAACTAACAAAATCAATGAGACCCCCAGTCGGTAATTTGACCATGATTACAAGCTGGCCTCTTGACTAATTTACCAATATAAAACATGTTTTACTGACATGGCTAATTCAGTGACTGTCAGTGACTGACATAATAAGAGAACAACTGCTGATGCACCTTGTGTATTCTACTATTATAACTCTCAACAGTAAGTGGAGATCCCATAGGATTTACCTTTTGGGGGGGGATTGATCCCTGGACCTAGAAAACCAGGCAGGGCTGCCAGTTGCTCTGGTCTGGGGGAATCAGCACAGCTCTCTTCTGCCACCTAGTGGCTCTTTTACACATTACACATTGTTTCAAATTCTAATGAATCCAAAATATGGATGTCTAACACCAAACAAAGCTTTACATAAAATATAAATATGTAATCACATCATTATGAATACATTTCACATAGGTACTATTTAATAATCCCTCAGTCTTTACAGCACAATCTAATATGTCAAATGTGATCCAATATAAGATTATATTCAACCAACCAAAGAAATGTAACTTGTATTTTATTTGAATCACTTCATCATTGATCCTATATCATCCATACAGTATAAAGACCAGGGGTTGGAACCAACATTATTTTCCCAATCGTTTCGTTCTGAACAGAAAAAACAAAACAAATTGTTCCGTTCCACTGTTCCGACCAGCAAAATAAAGTTCTGAACCGGTTCAAACCAAACAAAAGTACCGGTTTATAGCGTTCCTTTCTGTTCCTTTTTTAATCTTTAAAATCATTTAATTTTTTTAAACATTTAGCCAATTAAATGACTTCACCAATCAGTGTGGATGTGGCAGGTAGCCTAAACATGCACACACACTGGTAAAGATTTTCAGCTTGCAGGCAGATACTGGAATATGTTTCTGAGTGACAGAGTGAGGGCTTTGCCTAGGCACTTTGTTGCGTTTTTTGTGAGAGTAGAAACAACGCCTGGAATGTAAAAGAACGTTATTAACCGGTTCCCATGCTTTTAAAATAATGGTTCTGTTCCGGAACAGTATGGATCACTTTCGTTCCAGGTTCCGTTTCTGCTACTTGAAAAAATATGTTTTTCAGTTCTGTTCCCTGAACCGGTTCCAACCCGTAATGAGGACACAGCTCCGTTCTCCTGGTTCTAGATAACACGGTAACCTTGGTAACCATGTCTCCCTACCAGTCGGGGGGAGGGTTTCTAAAAAAGATTTGTTGCGAACGTGGCACCTCAGTCCTCTTGATGACCCAGACTCACACCACTCATAGAACAACCAGCAAAGTGTTGATTTGACGAATTTGGTTCATTAACGCACATAAGATACCAGCGGAGGCTGGTGGGAGGAGCTATAGGAGGACAGGCTTATTGTGATGGCTGACATGGAATTAATGGAATGGTATCAATACAAAGATATGGAAACCACCTGTTGGACTCCATTCCATTGATTCCATTCC
Source organism: Salmo salar (assembly GCF_965601325.2). NCBI lineage: Eukaryota > Metazoa > Chordata > Actinopteri > Salmoniformes > Salmonidae > Salmo > Salmo salar. Next base: position 96,423,394 of record NC_138293.1, on the reverse strand, counting down.
AGCCATTACAATGAGCCTGTCCTCCTATAGCTCCTCCCACCAGCCTCCTCTGGAGAATACAGACAGTCAAACGTAGGTATTTCAATGGTCACTGTGGAGGCTGGGTTGTCAGGAGAAATAACATGCCACGTTAGCTACGAGGCTTTCAGGGCAACTCACCACCAGACGAATACACACACAGACAGGAGGCCCAGGGCCAGCTTGACTGCAGCCCAATGGGCAAAAGTGCTAGACTGATAGATGGGTAAAAGTACCAGTCTGATAGATGGGCAAAAGTACCCATTATCAACCCTTCTCCTGTACCCTCATATTCCCAGTCATGGACTTTTAAACATCGGGCTGATATAAACATTGGCTTGAGGGAGTTTGAGTTTCCACCACTGTTAAATCAATGCGAGAAGGAACGCAAGAGAAGTGCACACTTCGGGAGAAGGATGGAGAATCGGGACAGAGCCAGCCAGACAGACAAACAAACAAGACAAATGGGAGAGTAAATTTAGGAGCGGCCGGGCGGCGGGCGGGCGTTCAGGCTCTGAGCCTGAGGAGTTCAGTCTGAGTTAGTTTCTCCCGCCTCACACCGTCCAGTTGGTAGCTAGTACAGCAACGTTGTCAAAAGGCAATATTTCAGTTTCCAAGGTACTGGTTCCTTTGTTGTTTTACTGCTGTAGAAAACAGAAAGATAGTCAGAAGACGGGAGTAACCGCAGCCAGACGGTGGATGGGTGTGGTCAGTCGGCTGGAGGCAGGGATGGAGAGAGGAGGGGCGTTCTACTCCAGCACCACAGTGCCTCCTGCTGTCTCCAGGGCTGTCTTCAGCTTCTCCGCCTCCTCTTTGGACACATTGGCTCTGATCTCCTGGGGGAGGGACTCAACCAACTTCTTAGCCTGGTAGAGGACAGAGGAGATCAGTGATCTACAGTAACATTAACACAAAGCAACCAACTTCTTAGCCTGGTAGAGGATCTACAGTAACATTAACACAAAGCAACCAACTTCTTAGCCTGGTAGAGGACAGAGGAGATCAGTGATCTACAGTAACATTAACACAAAGCAACCAACTTCTTAGCCTGGTAGAGGATCTACAGTAACATTAACACAAAGCAACCAACTTCTTAGCCTGGTAGAGGACAGAGGAGATCAGTGATCTACAGTAACATTAACACAAAGCAACCAACTTCTTAGCCTGGTAGAGGACAGAGGAGATCAGTGATCTACAGTAACATTAACACAAAGCAACCAACTTCTTAGCCTGGTAGAGGATCTACAGTAACATTAACACAAAGCAACCAACTTCTTAGCCTGGTAGAGGACAGAGGAGATCAGTGATCTACAGTAACATTAACACAAAGCAACCAACTACTTAGCCTGGTAGAGGATCTACAGTAACATTAACACAAAGCAACCAACTTCTTAGCCTGGTAGAGGATCTATAGTAACATTAACACAAAGCAACCAACTTCTTAGCCTGGTAGAGGATCTAGAGTAACATTAACACAAAGCAACCAACTTCTTAGCCTGGCAGAGGATCTACAGTAACATTAACACAAAGCAACCAACTTCTTAGCCTGGTAGAGGATCTACAGTAACATTAACACAAAGCAACCAACTTCTTAGCCTGGTAGAGGACAGAGGAGATCAGTGATCTACAGTAACATTAACACAAAGCAACCAACTTCTTAGCCTGGTAGAGGATCTACAGTAACATTAACACAAAGCAACCAACTTCTTAGCCTGGTAGAGGACAGAGGAGATCAGTGATCTACAGTAACATTAACACAAAGCAACCAACTTCTTAGCCTGGTAGAGGACAGAGGAGATCAGTGATCTACAGTAACATTAACACAAAGCAACCAACTTCTTAGCCTGGTAGAGGATCTATAGTAACATTAACACAAAGCAACCAACTTCTTAGCCTGGTAGAGGATCTATAGTAACATTAACACAAAGCAACCAACTTCTTAGCCTGGTAGAGGATCTACAGTAACATTAACACAAAGCAACCAACTTCTTAGCCTGGTAGAGGATCTATAGTAACATTAACACAAAGCAACCAACTTCTTAGCCTGGCAGAGGATCTATAGTTACATTAACACAAAGCAACCTCCTAGACGGACATGACCGTATGTCTTTCAGAGTAAGAAACAGAAGGAGGATTATACAGAGAAGTCAACCAACTTCTTAACCTACTACATACATAAAGAGAGCAGTACCATAGAGTGAAAGGCCTCCAACCCAAAGCTATCCTATGTCTCAGTGATTTGACTGTGTGTTCTTTAAGCGTGGACACCGGAGGATGTGTGGTCACAGATGGAATGGACAAATGATTACAAAGACAGGAAAGAAGTAAAGAATCATGGTCTGGCTGTGACATCACACAGAGAAAAACAGAAAGAGCATCTGACCTGCACCAGGTTCAAGCCTTGGATGCAGTTCTTCACTTCTTTAATGAGTTTCACTTTCTCTGCTGCCTTCAGTTCTGTCAGTTTTACTGTGAAGTGTGTCTTCTCTTTCTTGACTGGTGCCATGTCCTCTTCCACTGCCTATAGGAGCAGAATGAATACAATGCAAGGTCAGAACATGCTCTATGTATGCCCCGAGGACACTACATGGCATGTTTGTGTGTACAGTCAAGGAGAACGATTGCATTGCAGTAAAGAAGCTTACATTGGGCATTGAAACTAAATGAGGTTAAAGCATTTATAGATAGAAGGCCAATGAGCTCTGCAGAGGTACCTCCTAGATCAAGTCATGTAGGGTGGGGTAAGGGGTCACCACGGGGCATCGTGTAAGGGGTCACCACGGGGCATCGTGTAAGGGGTCACCACGGGGCATCGTGTAAGGGGTCACCACGGGGCATCGTGTAAGGGGTCACCACGGGGCATCGTGTAAGGGGTCACCACGGGGCATCGTGTAAGGGGTCACCACGGGGCATCGTGTAAGGGGTCACCACGGGGCATCGTGTAAGGGGTCACCACGGGGCATCGTGTAAGGGTCACCACGGGGCATCGTGTAAGGGGTCACCACGGGGCATCGTGTAAGGGGTAACCACGGGGGGTCACCACAGGGCATCATGTAAGGGGTAACCACAGGGCATCATGTAAGGGGTAACCACAGGGCATCATGTAAGGGGTAACCACAGGGCATCATGTAAGGGGTAACCACAGGGCATCATGTAAGGGGTAACCACAGGGCATCATGTAAGGGGTAACCACGGGGGGGTCACCACAGGGCATCATGTAAGGGGTAACCACAGGGCATCATGTAAGGGGTAACCACGGGGGGGGTAACCACGGGGCATCATGTAAGGGGTAACCACGGGGGGGTAACCACGGGGCATCATGTAAGGGCAGGCTAACCAATACAGGTAAAGAAGCTTGATAAAGGTATTGAATAAAACACACTGAAACAATCCCTGTCTTACCAGAGCTGCAGGTGCTGCTGCTGCAGTCATGGCTCCCATTGGCATCATCCCAACATCCTGGATATTCAGGGTTTTCTGGGACAAAAATGAAACATACTTTATTGAGAAGTCATTGAGCAAGTCAAATGTTATTCATCACATGCTTCATTAACAACAGGTGTCGACCAACAGTGAAATGCTTACTTAGACCTTCCCAACAATACAGAGAGAAAGAAAACAGAGAAATAATAGAAAAGTAAAATAAGTAATAATAAATACACAATGAGTAATGATAACATGGCTTTATACACGGGTTACCAGTACATATAACTAGGAACAAAGTAACAGATAATAAACAGTAGCAGCAGTGTTGGGGCGGCAGGTAGTCTAGTGGTTAGAGTGTAGGGGCGGCAGGTAGTCTAGTGGTTAGAGTGTAGGGGCGGCAGGTAGCCTAGTGGTTAGAGTGTAGGGGCGGCAGGTAGCCTAGTGGTTAGAGTGTAGGGGCGGCAGGTAGCCTAGTGGTTAGAGTGTAGGGGCGGCAGGTAGTCTAGTGGTTAGAGTGTAGGGGCGGCAGGTAGTCTAGTGGTTAGAGTGTAGGGGCGGCAGGTAGTCTAGTGGTTAGAGTGTAGGGGTGGCAGGTAGTCTAGTGGTTAGAGTGTAGGGGCGGCAGGTAGCCTAGCGGTTAGAGTGTAGGGGTGGCAGGTAGCCTAGTGGTTAGAGTATAGGGGCGGCAGGTAGTCTAGTGGTTAGAGTGTAGGGGCGGCAGGTAGTCTAGTGGTTAGAGTGTAGGGGTGGCAGGTAGCCTAGTGGTTAGAGTATAGGGGCGGCAGGTAGTCTAGTGGTTAGAGTGTAGGGGTGGCAGGTAGTCTAGTCGTTAGAGCGTTGGACCTGTAACCGAAAGGTTGCTAGATCGAATCCCCGAGCCAACAAGGTAAAACTCTGTTGTTCTGCCCCTGAACAAGGCAGTTAACCCACTGTTCCTAGGCCATCATTGTAAATAAGAATTTGTTCTTAACCGACTTGCCTAGTTAAATAAAAAATAATAACAAAATGTGATGAGTCAAAAGAGTTGGTGCAAAAAGGGTCAATGCAGATAGGGTAGCTATTTGGGTAACTATTGAACTGACTAACTATTTACCAGTCTTATTAATTGGGGGTAGAAGCTGTTCAGGGTCCTGTTGGTTCCAGACTTGGTGCACCGGTACCACTTGCCGTATGATAGCAGAGAGAACAGTCTGTGACTTGGGTGGCTGGAGTCTGACCATTTTTAGGGCCTTCCTCTGACACCACCTGATATAGAGGTCCTGGATGACAGGGAGCTCGGCCCCAGTGATGTACTGGGCCGTATGCACTACCCTCTGTAGCACCTTGTGATCGGATGCCAAGCAGTTGCCATACCAGGTGGTGATGCAGCCAGTCAAGATGCTCTCAATGGTGCAGCTGTAGAACTTTTTGAGGGTCTGAGGGCCCATGACAAATCTTTTCAGTCTCCTGAGGGGGAAGAGGCGTGGTCATGCCCTCTTCACAACTGTGTTGGTGTGTGTGGACCATGATAGATCTTTAGTGATGCAGACACCGAGGAACTTGAAGCTCTCGACCCGCTCCACTACAGCCCCGTCGATGTGAATGGGGGTGTGCTCAGCTCTCCGTTTCCTGTAGTCCACGATCAGCTACTTTGTCTTGCTGACGCTGAGGGAGATGTTGTTTTCCTGGCAGTGTCTCTGCTGGAGAGCCAGTACTGCATACATCAAAACTTTGTTCATTTGCACAATGTCTTTCATCCACATATTCACCTGTAAATGTCCAAACTCATCAAAAATGACATTTCGTAGCGCCTAGTTGGTCTGCTATTACTTGTGCTAATTTTGTTAGCATTCTGGTAATAGACGCCCAACGGGTGTTTTTGCGGGTGTTTTCGGCGCCTTCCTGTGTACTACGCCGGTATTAATGTAAATCCCAGGGTGAGAGCAACCCTAGTGTGGACTGCAATATAGATTGTATCCTCTGTGGTTCTGTTGTGGCGGTTTGCAAATTGGAGATGTCCAGGGTGTCTGAGATGACGGTGTTGATGTGAACCATGACCAGCCTTTCAAAGCATTTCATGGCTACAGATGGGAGTGCTACAGGGCAATAGTCATTTACACAGGTGACCTTGGCGTTCTTGGGCACAGGGATTATGGTGGTCTGCTTAAAACATATAGGTATTGCATACTAGGTCAGGGAGAGGTTGAACATGTCAGTGAAGACACTTGCCAGCTGGTCAGTGCATGCTCTGAGTACACGTCCTGGTAATCCGTCTGTGAATGTTAACCTGTTGGCGCTAGGGGGCAGTATTTGCACGGCCGGATAAAAAAACGTACCCGATTTAAACTGGTTACTACTCTTGCCCAGAAACGAGAATATGCATATAATTAGTAGATTTGGATAGAAAACACTCTAAAGTTTCTAAAACTGTTTGAATGGTGTCTGTGAGTATAACAGAACTCATATGGCAGGCCAAAACCTGAGAAAATTCCATACAGGAAGTGCCCTGTCTGACAATTTGTTCTCCTTCTGTTGCATCTCTATCGAAAATACAGCATCTCTGCTGTAACATGACATTTTCTAAGGCTTCCATTGGCTCTCAGAAGGCGCCAGAAAGTGTCATGGGGTGTCTGCAGTCTCTGGGCGAAGTACAGCAGCTCTGTTTGTGAGTGGTCAGCCTGGGAACAGTGAGACTGAGAAGCGCATTCATGAGAATTCTAAAAAAAAATATTTCAGCCTTTGAATGAATACAACGTCGCCCGGTTGGAATATTATCGCTATTTTACGAGAAAAATAGCATAAAAATTGATTTTAAACAGCGTTTGACATGCTTTGAAGTACGGTAATGGAATATTTTGAATTATTTTTGTCACGAAATGCGCTCGCGCGTCACCCTTCGGATACTGACCTGAACGCACGAACAAAACGGAGGTATTTGAATATAACTATGGATTATTTCGAACCAAAACAACATTTGTTGTTGAAGTAGAAGTCCTGGGAATGCATTCTGACGAAGAACAGCAAAGTTAATCAAATTTTTCTTATAGTAAATCTGAGTTTGGTGAGGGCCAAACTTGGTGGGTGTCAAATTAGCTAGCCGTGATGGCCGGACTATGTACTCAGAATATTGCAAAATGTGCTTTCGCCGAAAAGCTATTTTAAAATCTGACACCGCGATTGCATAAAGGAGTTCTGTATCTATAATTCTTAAAATAATTGTTATGTATTTTGTGAACGTTAATCATGAGTAATTTAGTAAATTCACCGGAAGTTTGTGGTGGGTATGCTAGTTCTGAACATCACATGCTAATGTAAAAAGCTGGTTTTTGATATAAATATGAACTTGATTGAACAAAACATGCATGTATTGTATAACATAATGTCCTAGGAGTGTCATCTTAAGAAGATCACCAAAGGTTAGTGCTGCATTTAGCTGTGGTTTTGGTTTTTGTGACATATATGCTTGCTTTGAAAATGGCTGTGTGATTATTTTTGGCAGGGTACTCTCCTGACATAATCTAATGTTTTGCTTTCGCTGTAAAGCCTTTTTGAAATCGGACAATGTGGTTAGATTAACGAGAGTCTTGTCTTTAAAATGGTGTAAAATAGTCATATGTTTGAGAAATGGAAGTTATAGCATTTTTGAGGTATTTGTTTTTCGCGCCACACGATTCCACTGGCTGTTGACTAGACAGGTTAACCTGTTTGAAGGTCTTACGCACATTGCCTATGGAGAGCATGATCACACAGTCGTCCGGGACAGCTGGTGCTCTCATGCATGGTTCAGTGTTGCTTACCTCGAAGCTTAGCTCGTCTGGTAGGCTTGCGGCAAGGTTTCCCTTTGTAATCCGTTATCGTTTGCAAGCCCTACCACATCCGTCGAGTGCCAGAGCTGGTGTAGTCAGTGTGTATGCTGCCTGTCATCCATGGCTTCTGGTTGGGATATGTACGTACGGTCACTGTGTGGACAACATCGTCAATGCACTTATTAATGAAACCGGTGACTGATGTGGTAAACTTCTCAATGCCATTGGATGAATCCTGGAACGTATTCCAGTCTGGGCTAGTGAAGCAGTCCTGTAGCTCAGCATCCGCTTCATGGGACCACTTCCGTATTGAGCGCATCATTGGGTACATCCCGTTTGAGTTTTTGATTGTAAGCAGGAATCAGGAGGATAGAGTTATGGTCAGATTTGCCAAATGGAGGGTGAGGGAGAGCCTGTTGGTGGAGTAAAGGTGGCCTGGAGTTTTGTCTCTAGTTTGTCTCCTCAAATTTTCGATGTAATAGTTGGACAAATTAAGTTGTAGCCTATTGTACAGGTAGCAGGTAGCCTAGCAGTTAACAGTGCCGGGCCAGTAACCGAAAGGTCGCTGGTTCGAATCCCCGAGCTGACTACGTGAAAAATCTGCCGACGTGCCCTTGAACAAGGCACTTGACCCTAATTGCTCCTGTAAGTTGCTCTGGATAACAACGTCTGGTAAATGAAAAAATATATATGTAATGTCAGATTTGCCTAATTATACTCAAGTACAGGCCAATGTGCTATATTCCAGGCTATGTACTATGTGTTATATATAGGACATTGTGCTATGGCTATGTACTATGTGTTATATATAGGCCAATCTGCTATAATTTATGGCACTAACTGTGTGGCACTGGATACGAGCGTCTGCTAAATGACTCAAATGTACATGTCGCCTTATGTTAATCTACACAGTCTACATGTTCCAGTTCCATACCTTGAGTAGCTCATTGAGGTCTGACACCTCTAACAAGGTGAGGCTGGTGATGTCGTGTACCAGCTGGGTGATTTTGGGGGGGTACTGTTTGGGGGCTCCATCCAGAGGGGGGGCGGTGATGACATCAGAAAGGCTAGCTGGGCTGGTCCCGAGAGTTCGGAGGGCATATAGTGTTGGTGTCTGGAGCTCCTGCCTGTGGAAACAAATCATACAGTTAATGTATTTTTTTACTTAACCTTTATTTAACTAGGCAGGTCTGTTAAGAACAAATTCTTATTTACAAAGCCGGATGACGCTGGGCCAATTGTGCGTCATCCTATGGGACTCCCAATCACAGCCGGATGTGATGCAGCCTGGATTCGAACCAGATACTGCAGTGAAGCCTCTTGCACTGAGATGCACTGTGACGCCTCTTGGACCACTGCGCCACTCGGGAGCAGAGACTTATGTATCATTCAATTAGAGGTCGACCGATTAATCGGAATGGCCGATTAATTAGAGCCGATTTCAAGGTTTCATAACAATCGGTAATCGGCATTTTTGGGCACCGATTATGGCCGATTACATTTCACTCCACGAAGAGACTTCGTGGCAGGCTGACTACCTGTTACACGAGTGCAGCAAGGAGCCAAGGTATGTTGCTAGCTAGCATTAAACTTACCTCATAAAAAAAACTATCAATCTTAACATAATCACTAGTTAACTACACATGGTTGATGATATCAAAAAGAAAGGAGGACCAAGGCACTCTTCATATAATTGATTAAAATGCCTTTATTAGTATGGCATGTTCAATAGAAACAATGTTTATAAAAATCCGACGCGTTTCGGCTGCATATGGCTGATGATATTACTAGTTTATCTAGCTTATACTGCGTTGCATATAATCGATGCAGTGCCTGTTAATTTATCATCGAATCACAGCCTACTTTGACAAACGGGTGATGATTTAACTAGCGCATTCGTGAAAAAAGCACTGTCGTTGCACCAATGTGTACCTAACCATAAACATCAATGCCTTTCTTAAAATCAATACACAAGTATATATTTTTAAACCTGCATATTTAGTTAATATTGCCTGCTACCATGAATTTCTTTTAACTAGGGGAGTTGTGTCACTTCTCTTGCGTTCTGTGCAAGCAGATAGATAAAATACAGAACGGTTCCGTATTTCACTGAAAGAATAAACGTTTTGTTTTCTAAATTAGTTTCCGGATTTGACCAAATTAATGACCTAAGGCTCGTATTTCTGTGTGTTTATTATATTATAATTAAGTCTATGATTTGATATTTGATAGAGCAGTCCGACTGAGCGATGGTAGGCAGCAGCAGGCTCGTAAGCATTCATTCAAACAGCACTTTCCTGCATTTGCCAGCAGCTCTTCGCTGTGCTTCAAGCATTGCGCTGTTTATGACTTCAAGCCTATCAACTCCCGAGATTAGGCTGGCAATACTATAGTGCCTATAAGAACATCGAATAGTCAAAGGTATATGAAATACAAATGGTATAGAGAGTAATCGTCCTATATTTCCTATAATAACTACAACCTAAAACTTCTTACCTGGGAATATTGAAGACTCATGTTAAAAGGAACCACCAGCTTTCATATGTTCTCATGTTCTGAGCAAGGAACTTAAACTTAGCTTTTTTACATGGCACATATTGCACTTTTACTTTCTTCTCCAACACTTTGTTTTTGCATTATTTAAACCAAATTGAACATGTTTCATTATTTATTTGAGACTAAATTGATTTTATTTATGTATTAAGTTAAAATAAGTGTTCATTCAGTATTGTTGTAATTGTCATTATTACAAATATATATATAAAAATAAGCCGATTAATCGGTATCTGCTTTTTTTGGTCGTCCAATAAATAGGTATCGGCATTGAAAAATCATAATCGGTCGACCTCTACATTCAATCCAGTGTTTCCTCTATAGCGCGGACAACCCGTCCATCTAAGATAGTTTGGTTTCTAATGGTTTAAATTCACAGTTTTGGTGCAAATTAATTTACAACTATGCACTAATTAATTATATTTAGGCTCCTGGATGTTGTATTAGGGGCCTTTTGAGTCCCATCTTGAAAAACCTCTAGGCCTAGGGGAATGACTGATTCAATGTTGTCATAGATCTCTCAAAGATTCTTCAAATCCACCACCAGCTAGTAATCTAGCAGTAGCTAGTTAGCTGCTATTGTTCATCCTAATTTCCCGCCTGGTTCAGTTGGGAAAGGGAATACCTAGTCAGTTGCACAACTGAATGCATTCAACCAAATGTGTCTTTTGCATTTAACCCCAACCCCTCTGAATCACTTGTACAACTGCCACAGTAAGGTTGACAAGATCATTATACAATGGTGAAAACCTATACAAATCAGCAATCAGAACCAGGAGGGAAGCTCTAGCAAGGTACAGGATATGACAACCATTTGTCAAAGTTAAACACAAATGCCATTCAAGAAACACATGACCTTGACTGGCACATCTCATAAGGAAGGAACAGGGTGCATTAGGTTATTTACTGCTAACTGAGCCTACTCGCTCTAGATTACAAATTAGTTATCTGGTTTTGCAACACATCCCCCGTGACATTAATCCATTTGGCTGCAAGATTGTTCCTCCCTAGCTAGCTAACGAGGAATTGGTGGCATTGCGGTTGGCTAGCTAGCCGGCTGATCATAAAATCCGTTCACAAAGCAAATGAATGAGCCCAGGGTTATTATGTTAACAGCTCTATGTGACTCAGACTATTTGGGACACATAAATGGTTAATGCATGGCAAATTAGATAGCAATTATCTGCCCTTGACGCTTTTATCGTTAGCAAACCATCTAGCTCCCGTGTCCCACTTATAGAGTTTACACAAGCAGCTACGATCCCCGGTTATGACACCCGCTTACCGATGCGTCTTTGCGGCGATTCGCAGTGCGGTCCGAATGCAATGTCTTGTGCAGTACATGTTTATTATTTGTGCCCCCGGATCTCCTATAGATACTTCCAATTCACAGTCACAGTGTAGCCTGTCAATCCTGGTCCTTCTCCCTCAACAGCACATGGCGTCCTCCACTCTCTGTTACTGACCTACCCACAATGCATTGCGTCACAAACGAGTTGTAGTTCGACTAAATAACTTTATTAACAAAGTAGCTTTTGTCAATGTCTGTGTGTGCGTCTCTCTCTCTCTCTCTCTCTCTCTCTCTCTCTCTCTCTCGGAAGAGGAGTGTTGTTCACTAATGCTTTAAGAATCCTCTTAACCAAGTAATCACATGACCCATCTGCCCTATAGGCTATTACCCATCAGCCACCTCCCAGCCTACACCAATATGTCATGTCCTTAGCCTCTTCAGAGCAGCTCAAGAAAAGGTGAGTGTAAAACAGTACTATTTACACCAGAACAACAGTTGTATAATATATACGAGTCTGTAATTGTTGTAGGTTCTCTCTCCCTTCCTCTCTCGCTCATGTAGCACAGATTGGACTGTGTGGTTGATAGTCTATGCATTATAACCTTTCTCTCTCTCTCCCTTCCTCTCTCTGTCTCGCTCTCTCCCCCCTCCAGACCATGCTAATCTCTCCTCTAGCAGACAGGAACCAGAAGGAGTTGTGTTCAGTGTTGTGTGATGTGTTGGAGGAGCAGTCTCACAGGGAACTGTTTGCCTTAGAGCTGGGCTCTGGCACAGGACAGCATGTGGTCAACTTCGCCATGGCCATGCCCTTCATCACCTGGCAACCGTCAGACATCAAAGAGGAGTCCCGTGACAGGTGGGCCCTGCTAGGACCAAATACAGTATATATATATAGCATATAAGTATGTGAACCCCTTGGCTGATGACTTCTCTAAAAGCTAATTGGAGTCAGGAGTCAGCTAACCTGGAGTCCAATCAATGAGACAAGATTGGAGATGTTGGTTAGAGCTGCCCTGCCCTTTAAAAAACACTCACACAATTTGAGTTTACTATTCACAAGAAGCATTGCCTGATGTGAACCATGCCTCGAACAAAATAGATCTCAGAAGACCCAAGATTAAAAATTGTTGACTTGCATAAAGCTGGAAAGGGTTACAAAAGTATCTTTAAAAGCCTTGATGTTCATCAGACCATGGTAAGACAAATTGTCTATAAATGGAGGACTTTCAGCACTGTTGCTAATCTCCCTAGGAGTGGCCGTCCTGCAAAGTTGACTACTGCAAGAGTACAGAGCAGAATGCTCAATGAGGTTAAGAAGAATCCTAGAGTGTCAGCTAAAGACTTACAGAAATCTCTGGAACATGCTAACATCTCTGTTGACGAGTCTGCAATACGTAAAACACTAAAAAAGAATGAAGGTCATGGGAGGACACCACGGAAGAAGCCAATGCTGGCAAAAAAAACAATGCTGCACATCTGAAGTTCGCAAAAGAGCATCTGGATGTTCCACAGCACTACTTGCAAATATTATGTGGACAGATGGAACTACAGTTGAATTGTTTGGAAGGAACACACAACACTATGAGTGGAGGAAAAAAGGCACAGCACACCAACATCAAAACCTCATCCCAACTGTCAAGTATGGTGAACAGAGCATTATGGTTTGGAGCTGCTTTGCTGCTTCAGGGCCTGGACTGCTTGCTATCATCAACGGAAAAATGAATTCCCAAGTTTATCAAGACATTTTGCAGGAGAATGTAAAGCTATCTGTCCGCCAACTGAAGCTCAACAGAAGTTGCAACAGCACAACGACCCAAAAGACAGAAGTAAATCAACAACAGAATGGCTTGAACAGAAGAAAATACACCTTCTGGAGTGGGGTCCTGACCTCAACCCGATTGAGATGCTGTGGCATGACCTCAAGAGAGCAGTTCACACCAGACATCCCAAGAATATTGCTGGACTGAAACAGTTTTGTGAAGAGGAATGGTCCAAAATTCCTCCTGACCGTTGTGCAGGTCTGATACGCAACTACAGAAAACGTTTGGTTGAGGTTATTGCTGCCAAAGGAGGGTCAACCAGTTATTAAATCCAAGGGTTCACATACTATTTCCACCCTGCACTGTGAACGTTTACACGGTGTGTTCAATAAAGACATGAAAACGTATAACTTTTTGTGTGTTATTAGTTTAAGCAGACTGTGTTTGTCAATTGTTGTGACTTAGATAAAGATCAGATCAAATTTTATGACCAATTTATGCAGAAGTCCAGGTAATTCCAAAGGGTTCACATACTTTTCTTGCCATTGTAGATACTAGAACTATATAAAATCTAGTAGAGGTAGATATTATAACTATATAAAGTCTGATATGTATATATACCATGATATAGAGGTAGATACTAGAACTATATAAAGTCTAATATATATAGATACCATGATATAGAGGTACAGTTGTGGCCAAATGTTTTGAGAATGACACAAATATTAATTTTCACAAAGTCTGCTGCCTCAGTTTGTATGATGGCAATTTGCATATCCTCCAGAATGTTATGAAGAGTGATCAGATGAATTGCAATTAATTGCAAAGTTCCTCTTTGCCATGCAAATTAACTGAATCCCCCAAAAAACATTTCCACTGCATTTCAGCCCTGCCACAAAAGGACCAGCTGACATCATGTCAGTGATTCTCTCGTTAACACAGGTGTGAGTGTTAACGAGGACAAGGCTGGAGATCACTCTGTCATGCTGATTGAGTTCAAATAACAGACTGGAAGCTTCAAAAGGAGGGTGGCGCTTGGAATCATTGTTCTTCCTCTGTCAATCATGGTTACCTGCAAGGAAACACGTGCCGTCACCATTGCTTTGCACAAAAAGGGCTTCACAGGCAAGGATATTGCTGCCAGTAAGATTGCACCTAAATCAACAATTTATCAGATCTTCAAGGAGAGCGGTTCAATTGTTGTAAAGAAGGCTTCAGGGCGCCCAAGAAAGTCCAGCAAGCGCCAGGACCGTCTCCTAAAGTTGATTCAGCTGCGGGATCGGGGCACCACCAGTGCAGAGCTTGCTCAGGAATGGCAGCAGGCAGGTGTGAGTGCATCTGCATGCACAGTGAGGCGAAGACTTTTGGAGGATGGCCTGGTGTCAAGAAGGGCAGCGAAGAAGCCACTTCTCTCTGGAAAAACGTCAGGGACAGACTGATATTCTGCAAAAGGTACAGGGATTGGACTGCTGAGGACTGGGGTAAAGTCATTTTCTCTGATGAATCCCCTTTCCGATTGTTTGGGGCATCCGGAAAAAAGCTTGCCCGGAGAAGACAAGGTGAACGCTACCATCAGTCCTGTGACATGCCAACAGTAAAGCATCCTGAGACCATTCATGTGTGGGGTTGCTTCTCAGCCAAGGGAGTGGGCTAACTCACAATTTTGCCTAAGAACACAGCCATGAATAAAGAATGGTACCAACACATCCTCCGAGAGCAACTTCTCCCAACCATCCAGGAACGGTTTGGTGACAAACAATGCCTTTCCCAGCATGATGGAGCGCCTTTCCATAAGGCAAAAGTGATAACTAAGTGGCTCGGGGAACAAAACATCGATATTTTGGGTCCATGGCCAGGAAGCCCCCCAGACCTTAATCCCATTGAGAACTTGTGGTCAATCCTCAAGAGGCGGGTGGACAAACAAAACCCCACAAATTCTGCATTGATTATGCAAGAATGGGCTGCCATCAGTCAGGATGTGGCCCAGAAGTTAATTGACAGCATGCCAGGGCGGATTGCAGAGGTCTTGAAAAAAGAAGGGTCAACACTGCAAATATTGACTCTTTGCATCAACTTCATGTAATTGTCAATAAAAGCCTTTGACACTTATGAAATGCTTGTAATTATACTTCAGTATTCCATAGTAACATATGCCAAAAATATCTAAAGACACTGAAGCAGTAAACTTTGTGAAAATTAATATTTGAGTCATTCTCAAAACTTTTGGCCACGACTGTAGATACTAGAACGATATATACTGCTCAAAAAAATAAAGGGAACACTTAAACAACACAATGTAACTCCAAGTCAATCACACTTCTGTGAAATCAAACTGCCCACTTAGGAAGCAACACTGATTGACAATAAATTTCACATGCTGTTGTGCAAATGGAATAGACAACAGGTGGAAATTATAGGCAATTAGCAAGACACACCCAATAAAGGAGTGGTTCTGCAGGTGGTAACCACAGACCACTTCTCAGTTCCTATGCTTCCTGGCTGATGTTTTGGTCACTTTTGAATGCTGGCGGTGCTTTCACTCTAGTGGTAGCATGAGACAGAGTCTACAACCCACACAAGTGGCTCAGGTAGTGCAGCTCATCCAGGATGGCACATCAATGAGAGCTGTGGCAAGAAGGTTTGCTGTGTCTGTCAGCGTAGTGTCCAGAGCATGGAGGCGCTACCAGGAGACAGGCCAGTACATCAGGAGACGTGGAGGAGGCCGTAGGAGGGCAACAACCCAGCAGCAGGACCGCTACCTCCGCCTTTGTGCAAGGAGGAGCAGGAGGAGCACTGCCAGAGCCCTGCAAAATGACCTCCAGCAGGGCACAAATGTGCATGTGTCTGCTCAAACGGTCAGAAACAGACTCCATGAGGGTGGTATGAGGGCCCGACGTCCACAGGTGGGGGTTGTGCTTACAGCCCAACACCGTGCAGGCCGTTTGGCATTTGCCAGAGAACACCAAGATTGGCAAATTCGCCACTGGCGCCCTGTGCTCTTCACAGATGAAAGCAGGTTCACACTGAGCACATGTGACAGACGTGACAGAGTCTGGAGACGCCGTGGAGAACGTTCTGCTGCCTGCAACATCCTCCAGCATGACCGGTTTGGCGGTGGGTCAGTCATGGTGTGGGGTGGCATTTCTTTGGGGGGCCGCACAGCCCTCCATGTGCCTGCCAGAGGTAGCCTGTTGGCCCTGGGTTCCTCCTAATGCAAGACAATGCTAGACCTCATGTGGCTGGAGTGTGTCAGCAGTTCCTGCAAGAGGAAGGCATTGATGCTATGGACTGGCCCGCCCGTTCCCCATACCTGAATCCAATTGAGCACATCTTGGACATCATGTCTCGCTCCATCCACCAACGCCACGTTGCACCAAAGACTGTCCAGGAGTTGGCGGATGCTTTAGTCCAGGTCTGGGAGGAGATCCCTCAGGAGACCATCCGCCACCTCATCAGGAGCATGCCCAGGCGTTGTAGGGAGGTCATACAGGCACGTGGAGGCCACACACACTACTGAGCCTCATTTTGACTTGTTTTAAGGACATTACATCAAGTTGGATCAGCCTGTAGTGTGGTTTTCCACTTTAATTTTGAGTGTGACTCCAAATCCAGACCTCCATGGGTGGATAAATTGGATTTCCATTGATTATTTTTGTGTGATTTTGTTGTCACCATATTCAACTATGTAAAGGAAAAAAGTATTTAATAAGATTATTTCATTCATTCAGATCTAGGATGTGTTATTTTAGTGTTCCCTTTAGGGAACACTAAAATTATTAAATACTTTTTTCCTTTATATATATATATATATACCATGATATAGAGGTAGATACTAGAACTATATCAAGTATAATATACAGTTGAAGTCAGAAGTTTACATACACTTAGGTTGGAGTCATTAAAACTAATTTTTCAACCACTCCACAAATTTCTTGTTAACAAACTATAGTTTTGGCAAGTTGGTTAAGACATCTACTTTGTGCATGACACAAGTAATTTTTCCAACAATTGTTTACAGACAGATAATTTCACTTATAATTCACTGTTTCACAGAAGTTTACATTCACTAAGTTGACTGTGCCTTTAAACAGCTTTGAAAATTCCAGAAAATTATGTCATGGCTTTAGACGCTGCTGATAGGCTAATTGACATCATTTGAGTCATTTGGAGGTGTACCTGTGGATGTATTTCAAGGCCAAGACCTCAGAAAAAAAATTGTAGACCTCCACAAGTCAGGTTCATCCTTGGGAGCAATTTCCAAACGCCTGAAGGTACCACGTTCATCTCTACAAGCAATAGTACGCAAGTATAAACACCATGGGACCACGCAGCCGTCATACCACTCAGGAAGGAGATGCGTTCTGTCTCCTAGAGATGAATGTACTTTGTTGTGAAAAGTGCAAATCAATCCCAGAACAACAGCAAAGGACCATGTGAAGATGCTGGAGGAAACAGGTTCAAAAGTATCTATATCCACAGTATCGCCATAACCTGAAAGGCCGCTCAGCAAGGAAGAAGCCACTGCTACAAAACCTCCATAAAAAAGACAGACTATGGTTTTCAACTGCACATGGGGACAAAGATTGTACTTTTTGGAGAAATGTCCTCTGGTCTGATGAAACTTAAATGGAACTGTTTGACCATAATGACCATTGTTATGTTTGGAGGGAAAAAGGGGAGGCTTGCAAGCCAAAGAACACCATCCCAACCATGAAGCACGGGGGTGGCAGCATCATGTTGTGGGGGTGCTTTGCTGCAGGAGGGACTGGTGCACTTCACAAAATAGATGGCATCATGGGGAGGAAAATTATGTGGATATATTGAAGCACCAACTCAAGATATCAGTCAGGAAGTTAAAGCTTGGACGCAAATGGGTCTTCCAAATGGACAATGACCCCAAGCATAATTCCAAAGTTGTGGCAAAATGGCTTAAGGACAACAAAGTCAAGGTATTGGAGTGGCCATCACAAAGCCCTGACCTCAATCCTATAGACAATTTGTGGGCAGAACTGAAAAAGCGAGTGTGAACAAGGAGGCCTACAAACCTGACTCAGTTACACCAGCTCTGTCAGGAGGAATGGGCCAAAATTCACCCAAATTATTGTGGGAAGCTTGTGGAAGGCTACCTGAAACGTTTGACCCAAGTTAAACAATTTAAAGGCTATGCTACCAAATACTAATTGAGTGTATGTAAACTTCTGACCCACTGGGAATGTGATGAAAGAAATAAAAGCTGAAATAAATCATTCTCTATGCTATTATTCTGACATTTCACATTCTTAAAATGAAGTGGTGATCCTAACTGACCTAAAACAGGGAATTTTTACGAGGATTATGTGTCAGGAATTGTGAAAAACTGAGTTTAAATGTATTTGGCTAAGGTTTATGTAAACTTCCAACTTCAGCTGTATATAGATACATTATATAAAGTTAGATACTAGAACTATATAAAGTCTAATATATATATATATATATATATATATATATATATATATACAGTGAGGGGGGGGAAAGTATTTGATCCCCTGCTGATTCTGTACGTTTGCCCACTGACAAAGAAATGATCAGTCTATAATTTTAATGGTAGGTTTATTTGAACAGTGAGAGACAGAATAACAACAAAAAAATCCAGAAAAACACATGTCAAAAATGTTATAAATTGATTTGCATTTTAATGAGGGAAATACGTTTTTGACCTCCTCTCAATCAGAAAGATTTCTGGCTCCCAGGTGTCTTTTATACAGGTAACGAGCTGAGATTAGGAGCACACTCTTAAAGGGAGTGCTCCTAATCTCAGTTTGTTACCTGTATAAAAGACACCTGTCCACAGAAGCAATCAATCAATCAGATTCCAAACTCTCCACCATGGCCAAGACCAAATAACTCTCCAAGGATGTCAGGGATAAGATTGTAGACCTACACAAGGCTGGAATGGGCTACAAGACCATCGCCAAGCAGCTTGGTGAGAAGGTGACAACAGTTGGTGCGATTATTCGCAAGGTCCCCCTGCTCAAGAAAGCACATATACAGGCCCGTCTGAAGTTTGCCAATGAACAACTGAATGATTCAGAGGACAACTGGGTGAAAGTGTTGTGGTCAGATGAGACCAAAATGGAGCTCTTTGGCATCAACTCAACTCGCCATGTTTGGAGGAGGAGGAATGCTGCCTATGACCCCAAGAACACCATCCCCACCGTCAAACATGGAGGCGGAAACATTATGCTTTGGGGGTGTTTTTCTGCTAAGGGGACAGGACAACTTCACCGCATCAAAGGGACGATGGACGGGGCCATGTACCGTCAAATCTTGGGTGAGAACCTCCTTCCCTCATCCAGGGCATTGAAAATGGGTCGTGGATGGATATTCCAGCATGACAATGACCCAAAACACACGGCCAAGGCAACAAAGGAGTGGCTCAAGAAGAAGCACATTAAGGTCCTGGAGTGGCCTAGCCAGTCTCCAGACCTTAATCCCATAGAAAATCTGTGGAGGGAGCTGAAGGTTTGAGTTGCCAAACGTCAGCCTCGAAACCTTAATGACTTGGAGAAGATCTGCAAAGAGGAGTGGGACAAAATCCCTCCTGAGATGTGTGCAAACCTGGTGGCCAACTACAAGAAACGTCTGACCTCTGTGATTGCCAACAAGGGTTTTGCCACCAAGTACTAAGTCATGTTTTGCAGAGGGGTCAAATACTTATTTCCCTCATTAAAATGCAAATCATTTTATAACATTTTTGACATGCGTTTTTCTGGATTTGTTTGTTGTTATTCTGTCTCTCACTGTTCATATAAACCTACCATTAAAATTATAGACTGATCAGTTCTTTGTCAGTGGGCAAACGTACAAAATCAGCAGGGGATCAAATACTTTTTTCCCTCACTGTATATATATCCTCTTGAGCATCTGATCCCGTTAGCGGGATCAAAATCCAGCGAAAAATCATATCGCCAATTAGCATTAAAAAATTATCATAATTTTTTACAAAAATTAAAAATTTTTTTTTTTTTTTTTTATAGATACACCTCTCCTGAATCGACCCACGTCGTCCGATTTCAAAAAGGTTTTACAGGAAAAGCAAATCATTAGATTATATTAGATGAGTCCATCGTAAAAAGCAGCTTCATAGCCATTTTCCGACCAACCACTTCCATCACATATTATCAATAAACAGCTAAATGTAGCACTAACCTTTTACAAACTTCATCAGATGGCACCCCTAGGACATCATGTTATACAATGCATGCATTCTTTTGTTCAATAAAGGTCATATTTATATATAAAAACAGCATTTTACATCTCTGTCTGACGTTGACTACCTAATTTCCCCTCAAAAGCGTCCCGGTAAACAATGCTACGTTTCAATAAATTGCTATACTATAACGATTTTTTAAATGTATATTGTCAATCTAACATTTATAGATGAATATCTCTTGAGAACACCCGTCATACCAGATTTTAAATTAACTTTACTGGGTAATCACACTTTGCGATAAAAGGAGATGCGATACTCAGAAAATCAGCTAATATACAGTGCTCGGCGCCATCTTGGATGCAACAGTATGAACCATCTCATCTTCAATAATATTGTCAATAATCGCCTACCTTTAGTTGTCTTCATCAGAAAGCATCCCAGGTCCACAACAGATGTATTTTCGGTCAAAAAGTCCATACTTCACGTTCCATTAGCCTGATGTTGGTAGCGCGTCCTATGGCTCTCTCCAAACGCAGCTCTGCACTTCATACTGAAAGCAATCCTCGCGCATGTAGGTTCGTTCAAACATGTCAAACGTTGTATAAAATAAATGTTCAGGGCCACTAACACCAAGAGAGCCAATAAGATTCGAGGGGGATGATTTCATTGCCTTTAAAACCGTTTCCAAAGGTGGGGGCAGACATGGCCGCCGGCGTCATAATGGTGATGGCCCATCCCCTGTGACCAATTTCAAACTCCTGTCATTCACTGAGTTTTGACTCTATAAGGCTCAAACCACTGTGAAAGGACTGGCGACATCTAGTGGAAGCAATAGGAAGTGCCAAAATATTCCTAAACCCCTGTGTTTTTCAATGGGATAGGTTAGAACTCAATACAACACATCAGGTATCCACTTCCTGTCAGAAAATGTCTCAGGGTTTTGCCTGCCAAATGAGTTCTGTTATACTCACAGACACCATTCAAACAGTTTTAGAAACTTTAGAGTGTTTTCTATCCATATATAATAAGTATATGCATGCCCTATCTTCTGAGTTTGATTAGTAGGCCGTTGAAAATGGGAACGATTTTTTTTCAAAATGCGCTGTGGCGCCCCCTATCCTAGGGTATCCTCAAGAGGATATATATGTACCATGATCTATATAGATACCATGATATAGAGGCTCCAGTGGGTGTGATGTTATTTTGCAGTATCAGAGCCTACATAGCGGCAACCAAAGTTAAGACTGTGCTGCAGCCTGTGCACCTGGACGCCAGCGAACCCTGGGAGAAGTGGGCGGGCCTTCCACGCGGGGCCTGTGATGTCATCGTGGCCATTAACCTGCTTCAGTACAGCTCTTTCAAAACTGTCGAGGTAGGCCTTACACGTCAGATCATCCCATGATCATCATTATACGTCTCATCTTTTGCTGTGAAGTTTTATGATTGCATGAGTGAAATGTGTTAGTATAGTCACTTATAGCCAGTGTGAAGTGACAGTCTGTGTTTCTGTTTTTATTCCCAGGGCGTAGTCAAAGGATCAGGCCAGATCCTCAGACAAAATGGTCTCCTGATCACACATGGGGTAGGTATCATGGATGGAGATGGGGGGTGGGGGGGAGATAAAGAGGACATTGATACTGTACATTTGTTTTAAGTGTTTTTTAACGTCAGACACCTCTCTCTCTCGCTCCCCAGCCCTACGCCATCAACGGCACCATCACCCCCAGCTGTCTGGAGGACTTGGACCAGGAACTACGAGAGATGTGAGTTATTACATCATAGAGAGAGCTGGCCAATGTGGAGCTACTACCATATAGCTTCTAGCCATTAGTTCACTCAGGGTGAGGGTTATATCCATGAATCCAAACTATCATACTGTTTTACCATGTCAGTTCTGTTCCCCTACAGGAACCCAGGGTGGGGTCTACCAGACATCGACGTTCTGAGACAGCTGGCGTTTGGGAACGGGATGCGTATGGAGAGGATGGTGAGCCTCTTTAACCAGTCTGCTTGTGTGTATGTATAAACTAATGGATCTTTAAGGGTGGACTATACTGTACACATAGAAGGTATGTCTGCTGCTAGCTCAGTCCTTCTAAAAGGATGTTTAGGATCAAGTCTTCATTTGTTTTCCCAGATAGAGATGGAACAGTATAATAAATGCCTGGTCTTCAGGAAACGTTGACATGAAAACAGGGCTTCTTCTGCATCTGAGCAAACATCCTGATGACCCACATTTTAAACATCTATTTATGTAAATAAAGTACGTTATGCAAAATAAAATGTGTGCCCTTTCATTTTCAGCTCCTAAATGACACTGGATCTAGCCTGGTCCCAGATCTGTTTGTGCTATATAGCCAACTCCATGACAATGCATCTAGCCTGGTCCCAGATCTGTTTGTGCTGTATAGCCAACTCCATGACAATGCATCTAGCCTGGTCCCAGATCTGTTTGTGCTGTATAGTCAACTCCATGACACTGGATCTAGCCTGGTCCCAGATCTGTTTGTGCTGTATAGCCAACTTCATGACAATGCATCTAGCCTGGTCCCAGATCTGTTTGTGCTGTATCGTCAACTCCATGACACTGGATCTAGCCTGGTCCCAGATCTGTTTGTGCACTTGCCAACTGCATGGCATGGCAATGAGTGACAAGGAGTTGGCATGACAACAGACTACTTCAGATTCCAAAGATAATATGACAGAAACACACAAAGCAGGTGGACAAGAGAAGATATTTATTAAATATAATCTTAAAATTACTTTAAAGAAGTCAGACAGGAGATCATTAATGATGAAGTAAAGAAGGTCAAAGATGGCATCAAAGGGGTTACAGAAGAAGTCACTGATTGGGTGTATGTTACATACATGCACAATACATGTTCATACCCTGAAGAACTGACTACCACCACCTCTCCACTCCCGACCCACAGGGTTCTGAAAGACACTCCGAAAGGGTGGACCTCAAAAGTTTTTTCCTGATTCCCTCCCCTAGGTCCTCTCCTCCTCAAAACATCTGACGGAAGCGGGAAAAGAATTGGAGAAGAACCAAGGAAAGGAAACGAGGAACTGAGGAAATAGTTTTGTGATTAAACCGAACTTTACTGAAACTAGCACCAGAAACAAAATGGACGCCCATCTAATGTAGAGTCCCCCTCTACAGATCAGATAACTCCACCTGAGCCCTGTCTACATCTCAGCAACCACAGATACACACCTATAGGGCTCTGGTCAAAACTAGTGCACTATATAGGAAAAAGCGTGCTATTTAGGACACACCCACAGTCAGAGGGTCTCTACTCTCTCATAGGCTGTGTTTACACAGGCAGCCCCATTCTGGGGGTTTTGCCACTAACTGATCTTTTACCACTAATTGATCAGAATGGGGCTGCCTGTGTAAACCGCCATATTGACCTGACTGCACCCCTCTGGATAACTGCTAGTTAATATTTGGCAATGGAACTACATTTGTAATCTTAAGTTATATTCACACTAGTTCCTCCTGGAGTGTGATGCAAGGCATTGTGGTTAATGGAGTTGTTGGGAGAACCCATTATGTCAACAGTTGTGACACAGGACACCTTGAGAGTGATGGTGGTAATCTGTCTCTGGAGCTGTGGATATTGGGAATTGTAGTTCCACAATGTATGTAAGTGTTCTATTGTAGTCCCATACTGCTTCCCCTCAGCCAGTCTGATTGGTGATAACTATCAGAAGTGTAAAAACTTATAAAAAGGTACGTTCTCCAACTCAAAAAGCTATAGTGAAAAACACTACCAAGCCTTACCAACATAAGACGGCCCATCTAAAATGAGCTCTGTGTGTGTGGAAAATTACACTAGAGCGTAAACTCAGGAGGTTAGGAGAGGTGGGTTAGTGCATCCCTCCCTCCCTCTATTCATCCATTACTCCCTCCCTCTATTCATCCATTCCTCCCTCCCTCCTCTGACACTCTCACTAGAACCCTGGAACCTGTTGGTGCTTTCTGTGCTCCGTCCCACATCTTTCTTCACTCATCCCCCATCTCCATTAACTCTCACAGCCCCTGTCAACCAAGCAGACATATGAAACATGTCCAATCACCACAATATGACTCCAGAAGAGTTACTGCTGTAACACATCTGCCATGTCCATGGAAATAAGGACTTTAACATGCAAACTAGCTTATACAAATATGAGAAAGGATGGTTATGGTCTTGTCTTAGATTCCATTGATTCCTATCATATTTGATTTGTTCCTTTATTATACTGCTGACTAGATGAGCTTCAGGTATTCGTTTCAGAAGAGAAAGACTACATACATTATCAGAGAGAGAGGAGAGAACACTAGCAAAATGCATTAAAAGAGAAAGTGTTTCTTCTAAGTTCAGGTAGTCCCTCCCCATCTAGGTTCCTAGTGAATACAACCCTGGGGTATGCATGGTGCATAGTAACCCTACTTAACCCCTTCCTCACTCCTCTCATCCTCCATGTCAGGTGGGGGAGACGATGGCTAGGAGGAGAGGTAACATGTCTGTTACATAACAATAACATTTCACAACATTGCCGTAACAAAACAGAAACATTGTAAGAAACGTGTGTTTGTTGGGGAATCCAGGCCATAAGCCCAGCAGAGAGAGAGGAGAACACAGAGGAGGAGAAGAGAGGTGAGGACAGAAGAGAAGAGAGGTGAGGTCAGAAGAGAAGAGAGGTGAGGAGAGAAGAGAAGAGAGGTGAGGTCAGAAGAGAAGAGAGGTGAGGAGAGAAGAGAAGAGGGGAGAGGTGAGGACAGAAGAGAAGAGGGGAGAGGTGAGGACAGAAGAGAAGAGGGGAGAGGTGAAGACAGAAGAGAAGAGAGGGGGTGTAGTGTGTTGAACCCTGCCAGCAGCAGGTGGTAACGTTAAGCTGAGCTAGCCAGGTGGATGGATCAGTCGAAGGAGATGAGCTGTGCCTCGCTGCCTGGATGGACCTGCGGAGGCTGCTGCTGCTGAACCTGCTGCTGGGGGCCACCAGGGGGAGCCATCTACACAGAGAAAGACAGAAGTAGTGTGAGAGAGATTACCATCAATCCCTCACTGCAACTCCCACTACATAACACATAGAACAAGCAAGCCTCTGACATACGGAATCAGAAGTCCCCTTATAGACAGGCAACACTATGCTGGTAGAGAGAGAGAGGAAGAGAGAGAGAGGAAGAGAGAGGAGGGAGGGAGAGAGGAGAGAGGAGAGAGAGAGAGAGGAGGGAGAGAGAGAGGAGGGAGAGAGAGGAAGGGGAGAGAGAGAGAAGAAGAGAGGAGGGAGAGAGCGGAAGGAGACAGAAACCAAGGACTCCTACCTGTTGGTACATGGGCTGTTGTCCTGGGCCCTGCATGTAGGGTTGTTGTGGGGGCATGTTGGGGTCCTGCCCAGGTAGGGCTGCCATCATATTCTGCATGGTGTAGGGTGGAGGGTAGGCCACGTAGGACATACCGTTAGTGGGGGGAGGCTGGGACATGGGGGGCAGAGACTGGGCCTGGGACACCACGTTCTGCTGAGACCGATGACACAGGAAAATATTAACATTACAGACGTGGCTAACAGATGATTTAAAACCTACATGTAGAATGTATTATGATGTGGTTATAATCTATTATAACACTAGTCATGAGCCGTTTGACTCCCTTTATAAACACCACATTATGATGCTAAATAAGGAGGAGCCACGTTGAGAAACAAAATGAAAGAGTGACATGAAACCTGAAGCACATTTTAAAAGGACTCCAGGTAAGTGGTACCGGAGCACCAAGTCTAGGACCAAAAGGCTCCTTAACAGCTTCTACCCCCAAGCCATGAGACTCCTGAACAGATAATCAAAGGGCTACCCAGACCCCTCTTTTACACTGCTGCTACTCTGTTTATCATCTATGTATAGTCACTTTAACTCTACCTACATGTACATATTACCTCAACTAACCGGTGCCCCCGCACATTGACTCTGTACCGGTACCCCCTGTATATAGCCTCACTATTGTTATTTTACTGCTGCTCTTTAATTATTTGTTACTTTTATTTTCTATTGTTTTACTTAACTCTTAATTATTTTCTTAAAACGGCATTGTTGGTTAAGTTCTTGTAAATAAGCATTTCACTGTAAGGTCTACACCTGTTGTACATTTGATTTGATCTGACGGTGTATTGCTGAGCCTCTCATTGGGACATGACATCAGGCATTACATCATGTAGTTCACATTAAGGAGGAAACCTAGTTACCTAGACGACAAACTCCGTATGAGGAAGTCCACTACCACGTTTCCATTTCAACACCAATAGTATTGTAACAGGCATGACACTCCCCCTCTGTTCTCACCTGGTATCCCTGTGTGGGTGTGGCCTGGTAGTTAGAGTAGGCGGGGCTAGTGGTGGGCGGGGCCTGGCCAGGGGGTGCAGGCTGCCCATTGGTTCCTGCAGGCTGGTACATGTACATGTTGGGGTCTGGAGCAGGGAGGCAAACACAGGAGCATCACGTTACAGAAGGTCAATGTACATAATATATACATTGGCAGTGGAATGGCCCGTACTGAAGAGCTCAGTGACTTTCAACGTGACACCGTCATAGGATGCCACCTTTCCAACAAGTCAGCTTGTCACATTTCTGCCCTGCTAGAGCTGCCCCGGTCAACTGTAAGTGCTGTTATTGTGAAGTGGAAACATCTAAGAGCTCAAGCTCACAGAACGGGACTGCTGAAGCACGTAAAAAAAAAAAAATCGCCTGTCCTCGATTGCAAGACTCACTACCGAGTTCCAAACTGCCTCTGGAAGCAACGTCAGCACAAGAACTTCATGAAATGGGTTTCCGTGGCCGAGCAGCCGCACACAAGACTAAGATCACCATGTGCAATGGGTTTGGCGGATGCCAGGAGAATGCTAACTGTTTCAATGGATAGTGCCAACTGTAAAGGTTCATGAAGGAGGAATAATGGTGGCAACAGTTTGGGGAAGGCCCTTTCCTGTTAAGGCATGACAATGCTCCCGAGCACAAAGCCAGGTCCATACAGAAATGGTTTGTCGAGATCGGTGTGGAAGAACTTGACTAGCCTGCACTAACCTCAACCCCATCGAACGCCTTTGGGATGAATTGGAATGCTGACTGAGAGCCCGGCCTAATCGCACAAAATCAGTGCCCGACCTAGCCTGGAACCAAGTCCCCGCAGCCATGTTCCAACATCTAGTGGAAAGCCTTCCCAGAAGAGTGGAAGCTGTTATAGCATCAAAGGGGAGGAACAACCCTGATTCCACTCCTGATTCTGAGACACTCAAGCATTTATCCTGGTCCCAGATCTGTTTGTGCCATCTTGCCACTCCTTGTAATGCATTGCCACATCAAACAAGCAAGAAAGCAGAAACATGTTGGCCCCCAGACTAACTACCATGCTATTCAACAAGACATGTTGGCCCCCAGACTAACTACCATGCTATTCAACAAGACATGTTGGCCCCCAGACTAACTACCATGCTATTCAACAAGACATGCTGGCCCCTAGACTAACTACCATGCTATTCAACAAGACATGCTGGCCCCTAGACTAACTACCACGCTATTCAACAAGACATGCTGGCCCCTAGACTAACTATCATGCTATTCAACAAGACATGCTGGCCCCCAGACTAACTACCATGCTATTCAACAAGACATGCTGGCCCCCAGGCTAACTACGACGCTAATCAACAAGACATGCTGGCCCCTAGACTAACTACCATGCTATGCAACAAGACATGCTGGCCCCCAGGCTAACTACCACGCTATTCAACAAGACATGCTGGCCCCCAGGCTAACTACCATGCTATTCAACAAGACATGCTAGCCCCCAGGCTAACTACCACGCTATTCAACAAGACATGCTGGCCCCCAGGCTAACTACCATGCTATTCAACAAGACATGCTGGCCCCTAGACTAACTACCATGCTATTCAACAAGACAAACATTTTTGAAAGCATTTGACTCATTGGGGTCTGTACTAACCTGGCGGCATGGCCTGGTACTGTCCTGGTCCAGGCTGGTTCATGTAGACGTTGTGCATGGGCGACCCCTCCACTGACCCTGAGGGGCTAAAGGTGCCTGGGTAACTGGGGGGTCCCCCCGGCTGCCCGTACCCCACCCCTCCTGCCACGTTGGGGGGCAAAGACTGCATCTAGGGTGAAAAGGAGAGGAATTTACACAAGAGCTGGACCAAAAGAACAGCCACTAGGTAAACGCCAGGTAAAACACCTGCAGCAACCATTTACACAGAACCTCTATAGACTAACAGTGTGTCGTGAAACGCCTGCCCCAAGGCTCTGTACGAAGACTAACTCCCCTGTGTGGCGGCCAGAGAGAAGGCCTCCTCCCCTGTGTGGCGGCCAGAGAGAAGGCCTCCTCCCCTGTGTGGCGGCCAGAGAGAAGGCCTCCTCCCTGTGTGGTGGCCAGAGAGAAGGCCTCCTCCCCTGTGTGGCGGCCAGAGAGAAGGCCTCCTCCCCTGTGTGGCGGCCAGAGAGAAGGCCTCCTCCCCTGTGTGGTGGCCAGAGAGAAGGCCTCCTCCCCTGTGTGGCGGCCAGAGAGAAGGCCTCCTCCCCTGTGTGGCGGCCAGAGAGAAGGCCTCCTCCCCTGTGTGGCGGCCAGAGAGAAGGCCTCCTCCCCTGTGTGGTGGCCAGAGAGAAGGCCTCCTCCCCTGTGTGGCGGCCAGAGAGAAGGGTATAGTGTAGTGTCTACCTGTGGGTAGGGCATAGTATAGTATAGTGTCTACCTGTGGGTAGGGGTATAGTATAGTGTCTACCTGTGGGTAGGGCATGGTATAGTATAGTGTCTACCTGTGGGTAGGGCATAGTATAGTATAGTGTCTACCTGTGGGTAGGGTATAGTATAGTGTCTACCTGAGGGTAGGGCATGGTATAGTATAGTGTCTACCTGTGGGTAGGACATGGTATAGTATAGTATAGTGTCTACCTGTGGGTAGGACATGGTATAGTATAGTGTCTACCTGTGGGTAGGGTATAGTATAGTGTCTACCTGTGGGTAGGGCATGGTATAGTGTCTACCTGTGGGTAGGGCATGGTATAGTATAGTGTCTACCTGTGGGTAGGACATGGTATAGTGATAGTATAGTGTCTACCTGTGGGTAGGACATGGTATAGTGTAGTGTCTACCTGTGGGTAGGACATGGTATAGTCTAGTATAGTGTCTACCTGTGGGTAGGGCATGGTATAGTGTAGTGTCTACCTGTGGGTAGGACATGGTATAGTATAGTGTCTACCTGTGGGTAGGGCATGGTATAGTATAGTGTCTACCTGTGGGTAGGGCATGGTATAGTGTCTACCTGTGGGTAGGGCATGGTATAGTATAGTGTCTACCTGTGGGTAGGACATGGTATAGTATAGTGTCTACCTGTGGGTAGGACATGGTATAGTATAGTGTCTACCTGTGGGTAGGGCATGGTATAGTATAGTGTCTACCTGTGGGTAGGGCATGGTATAGTATAGTGTCTACCTGTGGGTAGGGCATGGTATAGTATAGTGTCTACCTGTGGGTAGGGCATGGTATAGTATAGTGTCTACCTGTGGGTAGGACATGGTATAGTGTAGTGTCTACCTGTGGGTAGGGCATGGTATAGTATAGTGTTTACCTGTGGGTAGGGCATGGTATAGTATAGTGTCTACCTGTGGGTAGGGCATGGTATAATATAGTATAGTGTCTACCTGTGGGTAGGGCATGGTATAATATAGTGTAGTGTCTACCTGTGGGTAGGACATGGTATAGTATAGTATAGTGTCTACCTGTGGGTAGGGCATGGTATAATATAGTATAGTGTCTACCTGTGGGTAGGGCATGGTATAATATAGTGTAGTGTCTACCTGTGGGTAGGGCATGGTATAGTATAGTGTCTACCTGTGGGTAGGGCATGGTATAGTATAGTGTCTACCTGAGGGTAGGGCATGGTATAGTGTAGTGTCTACCTGTGGGTATAGCATAGTGTAGTGTCTACCTGTGGGTAGGACATGGTATAATATAGTATAGTGTCTACCTGTGGGTAGGGCATGGTATAATATAGTATAGTGTCTACCTGTGGGTAGGGCATGGTATAATATAGTGTCTACCTGTGGGTAGGGCATGGTATAGTATAGTGTCTACCTGTGGGTAGGGCATGGTATAATATAGTATAGTGTCTACCTGTGGGTAGGGCATGGTATAGTATAGTGTCTACCTGTGGGTAGGGCATGGTATAGTATAGTGTCTACCTGTGGGTAGGGCATGGTATAATATAGTATAGTGTCTACCTGTGGGTAGGGCATGGTATAATATAGTGTAGTGTCTACCTGTGGGTAGGGCATGGTATAGTATAGTGTCTACCTGTGGGTAGGGCATGGTATAGTATAGTGTCTACCTGTGGGTAGGGCATGGTATAATATAGTATAGTCTCTACCTGTGGGTAGGGCATGGTATAATATAGTGTAGTGTCTACCTGTGGGTAGGGCATGGTATAGTATAGTGTCTACCTGTGGGTAGGGCATGGTATAGTATAGTGTCTACCTGTGGGTAGGGCATGGTATAATATAGTATAGTGTCTACCTGTGGGTAGGGCATGGTGTAATATAGTGTAGTGTCTACCTGTGGGTAGGGCATGGTATAGTATAGTGTCTACCTGTGGGTAGGGCATGGTATAGTATAGTGTCTACCTGTGGGTAGGGCATGGTATAGTATAGTGTCTACCTGTGGGTAGGGCATGGTATAGTGTAGTGTCTACCTGTGGGTAGGGCATGGTATAGTATAGTGTCTACCTGTGGGTAGGTCATGGTATAGTATAGTGTCTACCTGTGGGTAGGACATGGTATAGTGTAGTGTCTACCTGTGGGTAGGGCATGGTATAGTATAGTGTCTACCTGTGGGTAGGGCATGGTATAATATAGTATAGTGTCTACCTGAGGGTAGGGCATGGTATAGTATAGTGTCTACCTGTGGGTAGGGCATGGTATAGTATAGTGTCTACCTGTGGGTAGGGCATGGTATAGTATAGTGTCTACCTGTGGGTAGGGCATGGTATAATATAGTATAGTGTCTACCTGTGGGTAGGGCATGGTATAGTATAGTGTCTACCTGTGGGTAGGGCATGGTATAATATAGTATAGTGTCTACCTGTGGGTAGGGCATGGTATAATATAGTGTAGTGTCTACCTGTGGGTAGGGCATGGTATAGTATAGTGTCTACCTGTGGGTAGGGCATGGTATAGTATAGTGTCTACCTGAGGGTAGGGCATGGTATAGTGTAGTGTCTACCTGTGGGTATAGCATAGTGTAGTGTCTACCTGTGGGTAGGGCATGGTATAATATAGTATAGTGTCTACCTGTGGGTAGGGCATGGTATAATATAGTATAGTGTCTACCTGTGGGTAGGGCATGGTATAATATAGTGTCTACCTGTGGGTAGGGCATGGTATAGTATAGTGTCTACCTGTGGGTAGGGCATGGTATAATATAGTATAGTGTCTACCTGTGGGTAGGGCATGGTATAGTATAGTGTCTACCTGTGGGTAGGGCATGGTATAGTATAGTGTCTACCTGTGGGTAGGGCATGGTATAATATAGTATAGTGTCTACCTGTGGGTAGGGCATGGTATAATATAGTGTAGTGTCTACCTGTGGGTAGGGCATGGTATAGTATAGTGTCTACCTGTGGGTAGGGCATGGTATAGTATAGTGTCTACCTGTGGGTAGGGCATGGTATAATATAGTATAGTGTCTACCTGTGGGTAGGGCATGGTATAATATAGTGTAGTGTCTACCTGTGGGTAGGGCATGGTATAGTATAGTGTCTACCTGTGGGTAGGGCATGGTATAGTATAGTGTCTACCTGTGGGTAGGGCATGGTATAATATAGTATAGTGTCTACCTGTGGGTAGGGCATGGTATAATATAGTGTAGTGTCTACCTGTGGGTAGGGCATGGTATAGTATAGTGTCTACCTGTGGGTAGGGCATGGTATAGTATAGTATAGTGTCTACCTGTGGGTAGGGCATGGTATAGTATAGTGTCTACCTGTGGGTAGGGCATGGTATAGTATAGTGTCTACCTGTGGGTAGGGCATGGTATAGTATAGTGTCTACCTGTGGGTAGGGCATGGTATAGTGTAGTGTCTACCTGTGGGTAGGGCATGGTATAGTATAGTGTCTACCTGTGGGTAGGGCATGGTATAGTATAGTGTCTACCTGTGGGTAGGACATGGTATAGTGTAGTGTCTACCTGTGGGTAGGGCATGGTATAGTATAGTGTCTACCTGTGGGTAGGGCATGGTATAATATAGTATAGTGTCTACCTGTGGGTAGGGCATGGTATAGTATAGTGTCTACCTGTGGGTAGGGCATGGTATAGTATAGTGTCTACCTGTGGGTAGGGCATGGTATAATATAGTATAGTGTCTACCTGTGGGTAGGGCATGGTATAATATAGTGTAGTGTCTACCTGTGGGTAGGGCATGGTATAGTATAGTGTCTACCTGTGGGTAGGACATGGTATAATATAGTATAGTGTCTACCTGTGGGTAGGGCATGGTATAATATAGTGTAGTGTCTACCTGTGGGTAGGGCATGGTATAGTATAGTGTCTACCTGTGGGTAGGGCATGGTATAGTATAGTGTCTACCTGAGGGTAGGGCATGGTATAGTGTAGTGTCTACCTGTGGGTATAGCATAGTGTAGTGTCTACCTGTGGGTAGGACATGGTATAATATAGTATAGTGTCTACCTGTGGGTAGGGCATGGTATAATATAGTATAGTGTCTACCTGTGGGTAGGGCATGGTATAGTATAGTGTCTACCTGTGGGTAGGGCATGGTATAGTATAGTGTCTACCTGTGGGTAGGGCATGGTATAATATAGTATAGTGTCTACCTGTGGGTAGGGCATGGTATAGTGTCTACCTGTGGGTAGGCATGGTATAGTGTAGTGTCTACCTGTGGGTAGGGCATGGTATAGTATAGTGTCTACCTGTGGGTAGGGCATGGTATAGTATAGTATAGTGTCTACCTGTGGGTAGGGCATGGTATAGTAGTAGTGTCTACCTGTGGGTAGGGCATGGTATAGTATAGTGTCTACCTGTGGGTAGGGCATGGTATAGTATAGTGTCTACCTGTGGGTAGGGCATGGTATAGTGTAGTGTCTACCTGTGGGTAGGGCATGGTATAGTATAGTGTCTACCTGAGGGTAGGGCATGGTATAGTGTAGTGTCTACCTGTGGGTAGGGCATGGTATAGTATAGTGTCTACCTGTGGGTAGGGCATGGTATAGTATAGTGTCTACCTGTGGGTAGGACATGGTATAGTATAGTGTCTACCTGTGGGTAGGGCATGGTATAGTATAGTGTAGTGTCTACCTGTGGGTAGGGCATGGTATAGTATAGTGTCTACCTGTGGGTAGGACATGGTATAGTATAGTGTCTACCTGTGGGTAGGGCATGGTATAGTATAGTGTCTACCTGTGGGTAGGGCATGGTATAGTATAGTATAGTGTCTACCTGTGGGTAGGGCATGGTATAGTATAGTGTAGTGTCTACCTGTGGGTAGGGCATGGTATAGTATAGTGTCTACCTGTGGGTAGGGCATGGTATAGTATAGTGTCTACCTGTGGGTAGGGCATGGTATAGTATAGTATAGTGTCTACCTGTGGGTAGGGTATGGTATAGTATAGTGTCTACCTGTGGGTAGGGCGTGGTATAGTATACTGTCTACCTGTGGGTAGGGCGTGGTATAGTGTAGTGTCTACCTGTGGGTAGGGCATGGTATAGTATAGTGTCTACCTGTGGGTAGGGCATGGTATAGTATAGTATAGTGTCTACCTGTGGGTAGGGCATGGTATAGTATAGTGTCTACCTGAGGGTAGGGCATGGTATAGTATAGTGTCTACCTGATGGGTAGGGCATGGTATAGTATAGTGTAGTGTCTACCTGTGGGTAGGGCATGGTATAGTATAGTGTCTACCTGTGGGTAGGGCATGGTATAGTATAGTGTCTACCTGTGGGTAGGACATGGTATAGTGTCTACCTGTGGGTAGGACATGGTATAGTATAGTGTCTACCTGTGGGTAGGGCATGGTATAGTATAGTGTCTACCTGTGGGTAGGGCATGGTATAGTATAGTATAGTGTCTACCTGTGGGTAGGGCATGGTAT
The DNA here is from genome assembly GCF_965601325.2 of Salmo salar. Lineage (NCBI taxonomy): Eukaryota > Metazoa > Chordata > Actinopteri > Salmoniformes > Salmonidae > Salmo > Salmo salar. The sequence goes on along the minus strand of NC_138293.1, from coordinate 96,389,220 downwards.
AGTATAGTGTAGTGTCTACCTGTGGGTAGGGCATGGTATAGTATAGTGTCTACCTGTGGGTAGGGCATGGTATAGTATAGTGTCTACCTGAGGGTAGGGCATGGTATAGTGTAGTGTCTACCTGTGGGTAGGGCATGGTATAGTATAGTGTCTACCTGAGGGTAGGGCATGGTATAGTGTAGTGTCTACCTGTGGGTAGGAAATGGTATAGTATAGTGTCTACCTGTGGGTAGGGCATGGTATAGTATAGTGTCTACCTGTGGGTAGGACATGGTATAGTGTCTACCTGTGGGTAGGACATGGTATAGTATAGTGTCTACCTGTGGGTAGGGCATGGTATAGTATAGTGTCTACCTGTGGGTAGGGCATGGTATAGTATAGTATAGTGTCTACCTGTGGGTAGGGCATGGTATAGTATAGTGTAGTGTCTACCTGTGGGTAGGGCATGGTATAGTATAGTGTCTACCTGTGGGTAGGGCATGGTATAGTATAGTGTCTACCTGTGGGTAGGGCATGGTATAGTATAGTATAGTGTCTACCTGTGGGTAGGGCATGGTATAGTATAGTGTCTACCTGTGGGTAGGGCGTGGTATAGTATACTGTCTACCTGTGGGTAGGGCATGGTATAGTGTAGTGTCTACCTGTGGGTAGGGCATGGTATAGTATAGTGTCTACCTGTGGGTAGGGCATGGTATAGTATAGTATAGTGTCTACCTGTGGGTAGGGCATGGTATAGTATAGTGTCTACCTGTGGGTAGGGCGTGGTATAGTATACTGTCTACCTGTGGGTAGGGCATGGTATAGTATAGTGTCTACCTGTGGGTAGGACATGGTATAGTATAGTGTCTACCTGTGGGTAGGGTATAGTGTAGTGTCTACCTGTGGGTAGGGTATAGTGTAGTGTCTACCTGTGGGTAGGGCATGGTATAATATAGTGTAGTGTCTACCTGTGGGTAGGGCATGGTATAGTATAGTGTCTACCTGTGGGTAGGGCATGGTATAGTATAGTGTCTACCTGAGGGTAGGGCATGGTATAGTGTAGTGTCTACCTGTGGGTAGGGCATGGTATAGTATAGTGTCTACCTGTGGGTAGGGCATGGTATAGTATAGTGTCTACCTGTGGGTAGGACATGGTATAGTGTCTACCTGTGGGTAGGACATGGTATAGTATAGTGTCTACCTGTGGGTAGGGCATGGTATAGTATAGTGTCTACCTGTGGGTAGGGCATGGTATAGTATAGTATAGTGTCTACCTGTGGGTAGGGCATGGTATAGTATAGTGTAGTGTCTACCTGTGGGTAGGGCATGGTATAGTATAGTGTCTACCTGTGGGTAGGGCATGGTATAGTATAGTGTCTACCTGAGGGTAGGGCATGGTATAGTGTAGTGTCTACCTGTGGGTAGGGCATGGTATAGTATAGTGTCTACCTGAGGGTAGGGCATGGTATAGTGTAGTGTCTACCTGTGGGTAGGGCATGGTATAGTATAGTGTCTACCTGTGGGTAGGGCATGGTATAGTATAGTGTCTACCTGTGGGTAGGACATGGTATAGTGTCTACCTGTGGGTAGGACATGGTATAGTATAGTGTCTACCTGTGGGTAGGGCATGATATAGTATAGTGTCTACGTGTGGGTAGGGAATGGTATAGTATAGTATAGTGTCTACCTGTGGGTAGGGCATGGTATAGTATAGTGTAGTGTCTACCTGTGGGTAGGGCATGGTATAGTATAGTGTCTACCTGTGGGTAGGGCATGGTATAGTATAGTGTCTACCTGTGGGTAGGGCATGGTATAGTATAGTATAGTGTCTACCTGTGGGTAGGGCATGGTATAGTATAGTGTCTACCTGTGGGTAGGGCGTGGTATAGTATACTGTCTACCTGTGGGTAGGACATGGTATAGTGTAGTGTCTACCTGTGGGTAGGACATGGTATAGTATAGTGTCTACCTGTGGGTAGGGCATGGTATAGTATAGTATAGTGTCTACCTGTGGGTAGGGCATGGTATAGTATAGTGTCTACCTGTGGGTAGGGCGTGGTATAGTATACTGTCTACCTGTGGGTAGGGCATGGTATAGTATAGTGTCTACCTGTGGGTAGGGCATGGTATAGTATAGTGTCTACCTGAGGGTAGGGCATGGTATAGTGTAGTGTCTACCTGTGGGTAGGGCATGGTATAGTATAGTGTCTACCTGTGGGTAGGGCATGGTATAGTATAGTGTCTACCTGTGGGTAGGACATGGTATAGTGTCTACCTGTGGGTAGGACATGGTATAGTATAGTGTCTACCTGTGGGTAGGGCATGGTATAGTATAGTGTCTACCTGTGGGTAGGGCATGGTATAGTATAGTATAGTGTCTACCTGTGGGTAGGGCAGGGTATAGTATAGTGTAGTGTCTACCTGTGGGTAGGGCATGGTATAGTATAGTGTCTACCTGTGGGTAGGGCATGGTATAGTATAGTGTCTACCTGAGGGTAGGGCATGGTATAGTGTAGTGTCTACCTGTGGGTAGGGCATGGTATAGTATAGTGTCTACCTGAGGGCATGGTATAGTGTAGTGTCTACCTGTGGGTAGGAAATGGTATAGTATAGTGTCTACCTGTGGGTAGGGCATGGTATAGTATAGTGTCTACCTGTGGGTAGGACATGGTATAGTGTCTACCTGTGGGTAGGACATGGTATAGTATAGTGTCTACCTGTGGGTAGGGCATGGTATAGTATAGTGTCTACCTGTGGGTAGGGCATGGTATAGTATAGTATAGTGTCTACCTGTGGGTAGGGCATGGTATAGTATAGTGTAGTGTCTACCTGTGGGTAGGGCATGGTATAGTATAGTGTCTACCTGTGGGTAGGGCATGGTATAGTATAGTGTCTACCTGTGGGTAGGGCATGGTATAGTATAGTATAGTGTCTACCTGTGGGTAGGGCATGGTATAGTATAGTGTCTACCTGTGGGTAGGGCGTGGTATAGTATACTGTCTACCTGTGGGTAGGGCATGGTATAGTGTACTGTCTACCTGTGGGTAGGGCATGGTATAGTATAGTGTCTACCTGTGGGTAGGGCGTGGTATAGTATACTGTCTACCTGTGGGTAGGACATGGTATAGTATAGTGTCTACCTGTGGGTAGGACATGGTATAGTATAGTGTCTACCTGTGGGTAGGGTATAGTGTAGTGTCTACCTGTGGGTAGGGTATAGTGTAGTGTCTACCTGTGGGTAGGGCATGGTATAGTGTAGTGTCTACCTGTGGGTAGGGCATGGTATAGTGTAGTGTCTACCTGTGGGTAGGGCATGGTATAGTATAGTGTCTACCTGTGGGTAGGACATGGTATAGTATAGTGTCTACCTGTGGGTAGGGCATGGTATAGTATAGTGTCTACCTGTTGGTAGGGCATGGTATAGTGTACTGTCTACCTGTGGGTAGGGCATGGTATAGTATAGTGTCTACCTGTGGGTAGGGCGTGGTATAGTATACTGTCTACCTGTGGGTAGGACATGGTATAGTATAGTGTCTACCTGTGGGTAGGACATGGTATAGTATAGTGTCTACCTGTGGGTAGGGTATAGTGTAGTGTCTACCTGTGGGTAGGGTATAGTGTAGTGTCTACCTGTGGGTAGGGCATGGTATAGTGTAGTGTCTACCTGTGGGTAGGGCATGGTATAGTGTAGTGTCTACCTGTGGGTAGGGCATGGTATAGTATAGTGTCTACCTGTGGGTAGGACATGGTATAGTATAGTGTCTACCTGTGGGTAGGGCATGGTATAGTATAGTGTCTACCTGTGGGTAGGGCATGGTATAGTATAGTGTCTACCTGTGGGTAGGGCATGGTATAGTATAGTGTCTACCTGTGGGTAGGGCATGGTATAGTATAGTGTCTACCTGTGGGTAGGGCATGGTATAGTGTCTACCTGTGGGTAGGACATGGTATAGTGTCTACCTGTGGGTAGGGCATGGTATAGTATAGTGTCTACCTGTGGGTAGGGCATGGTATAGTATAGTGTCTACATGTGGGTAGGACATGGTATAGTATAGTGTCTACCTGTGGGTAGGGCATGGTATAGTATAGTGTCTACCTGTGGGTAGGGCATAGTATAGTGTCTACCTGTGGGTAGGGCATGGTATAGTATAGTGTCTACCTGTGGGTAGGACATGGTATAGTATAGTGTCTACCTGTGGGTAGGGCATGGTATAGTGTCTACCTGTGGGTAGGACATGGTATAGTATAGTGTCTACCTGTGGGTAGGACATGGTATAGTATAGTGTCTACCTGTGGGTAGGACATGGTATAGTATAGTGTCTACCTGTGGGTAGGACATGGTATAGTATAGTGTCTACCTGTGGGTAGGACATGGTATAGTATAGTGTCTACCTGTGGGTAGGGCATGGTATAGTGTCTACCTGTGGGTAGGGCATGGTATAGGGTCTACCTGTGGGTAGGGCATGGTATAGTGTCTACCTGTGGGTAGGGCATGGTATAGTGTCTACCTGTGGGTAGGGTATAGTATAGTGTCTACCTGTGGGTAGGGCATGGTATAGTATAGTATAGTGTCTACCTGTGGGTAGGGAATGGTATAGTATAGTATAGTGTCTACCTGTGGGTAGGGCATGGTATAGTATAGTATAGTGTCTACCTGTGGGTAGGGCATGGTATAGTGTCTACCTGTGGGTAGGACATGGTATAGTGTCTACCTGTGGGTAGGGCATGGTATAGTATAGTGTCTACCTGTGGGTAGGGCATGGTATAGTATAGTGTCTACATGTGGGTAGGACATGGTATAGTATAGTGTCTACCTGTGGGTAGGGCATGGTATAGTATAGTGTCTACCTGTGGGTAGGGCATAGTATAGTGTCTACCTGTGGGTAGGGCATGGTATAGTATAGTGTCTACCTGTGGGTAGGACATGGTATAGTATAGTGTCTACCTGTGGGTAGGGCATGGTATAGTGTCTACCTGTGGGTAGGACATGGTATAGTATAGTGTCTACCTGTGGGTAGGACATGGTATAGTATAGTGTCTACCTGTGGGTAGGACATGGTATAGTATAGTGTCTACCTGTGGGTAGGACATGGTATAGTATAGTGTCTACCTGTGGGTAGGACATGGTATAGTATAGTGTCTACCTGTGGGTAGGGCATGGTATAGTGTCTACCTGTGGGTAGGGCATGGTATAGGGTCTACCTGTGGGTAGGGCATGGTATAGTGTCTACCTGTGGGTAGGGCATGGTATAGTGTCTACCTGTGGGTAGGGTATAGTATAGTGTCTACCTGTGGGTAGGGCATGGTATAGTATAGTATAGTGTCTACCTGTGGGTAGGGAATGGTATAGTATAGTATAGTGTCTACCTGTGGGTAGGGCATGGTATAGTATAGTATAGTGTCTACCTGTGGGTAGGGCATGGTATAGTGTCTACCTGTGGGTAGGACATGGTATAGTATAGTGTCTACCTGTGGGTAGGACATGGTATAGTATAGTTTCTACCTGTGGGTAGGACATGGGGAAGGCAGGCATCTGGGCTCTCATCTGGATGGTGTGTTTCTGTTGCTCCAGCCTCATCTGTCTCTCCTTCTCCTGCTCCTGGAGCCGCTGGATGGCCAGCTGACGCTGCATCTCTAGGTACTCCTGAAACAGTCACCACATCAGACACCATATACCACCTAACAGGCTGACGCTGCATCTCTAGGTACTCCTGAAACACAGTCACCAAATCAGACACCATATACCACCTAACAGGCTGACGCTGCATCTCTAGGTACTCCTGAAACACAGTCACCACATCAGACACCATATACCACCTAACAGGCTGACGCTGCATCTCTAGGTACTCCTGAAACACAGTCACCACATCAGACACCATATACCACCTAACAGGCTGACGCTGCATCTCTAGGTACTCCTGAAACAGTCACCACATCAGACACCATATACCACCTAACAGGCTGACGCTGCATCTCTAGGTACTCCTGAAACACAGTCACCACATCAGACACCATACACCACCTAACAGGCTGACGCTGCATCTCTAGGTACTCCTGAAACAGTCACCACATCAGACACCATATACCACCTAACAGGCTGACGCTGCATACCTCATCATGTGACTAACCCCCTACTGCAGAACAACCCATACCTCATCACGTGACTAACCCCCAACCGCAGAACAACCATACCTCATCATGTGACTAACCCCCTACTGCAGAACAACCTATACCTCATCACGTGACTAACGCCCAACCGCAGAACAACCATACCTCATGATGTGACTAACCCCCTACTGCAGAACCTATACCTCATCACATGACTAACTTCCTACTGCAGAACAACCTATACCTCATGTGAATAAATCCCTACTGAATCTCAGGGTTCAAATCATTCTATTAAAAAGGTCCAATGCAGCCATTTTTATCTCAACATCAAATAATTTCTGGTTAACAATTAACTACCTTACCATGATTGTTGTCAATTACAATAGTCAAAAAAGATGCAAGAATTGCTATTGGCAGAGAGATTTGGAACTCGTTCTTATTGGTCTATTAACCAAATGTGCAACCTGGTGAGTCACCAGGCAGGCCAAAACGCCATCCCACCAAAGCAAACAGCTCTTACACTAAAATGGCATTGCCATTTCACACCATTATTCCAACCTCATAGTGTGGACATATATAGAAAACACAGGGAAATCACGTTTTTTACTGCACTGGGCCTTTAAACATTCTACAGCTGATCTGTTCTACACAATATATCTGAACAGACTCCCAGCCATGTTGTTCCCCAGTCTGTCACCTGTTACTATCTGTAATAGTACCCCTCCTAAACAGACTCCCAGCCCTGTTGTTCCCCAGTCTGTTACCTGTTACTATCTGTAATAGTACCCCTCCTAAACAGACTCCCAGCCCTGTTGTTCCCCAGTCTGTTACCTGTTACTATCTGTAATAGTACCCCTCCTAAACAGACTCCCAGCCCTGTTGTTCCCCAGTCTGTTACCTGTTACTATCTGTAATAGTACCCCTCCTAAACAGACTCCCAGCCCTGTTGTTCCCCAGTCTGTTACCTGTTACTATCTGTAATAGTACCCCTCCTAAACAGACTCCCAGCCCTGTTGTTCCCCAGTCTGTTACCTGTTACTATCTGTAATAGTACCCCTCCTAAACAGACTCCCAGCCCTGTTGTTCCCCAGTCTGTTACCTGTTACTATCTGTAATAGCACCCCTCCTAAACAGACTCCCAGCCCTGTTGTTCCCCAGTCTGTTACCTGTTACTATCTGTAATAGTACCCCTCCTAAACAGACTCCCAGCCCTGTTGTTCCCCAGTCTGTTACCTGTTACTATCTGTAATAGTACCCCTCCTAAACAGACTCCCAGCCCTGTTGTTCCCCAGTCTGTTACCTGTTACTATCTGTAATAGTACCCCTCCTAAACAGACTCCCAGCCCTGTTGTTCCCCAGTCTGTTACTATCTGTAATAGTACCCCTCCTAAACAGACTCCCAGCCCTGTTGTTCCCCAGTCTGTCACCTGTTACTATCTGTAATAGTACCCCTCCTAAACAGACTCCCAGCCCTGTTGTTCCCCAGTCTGTCACCTGTTACTATCTGTAATAGTACCCCTCCTAAACAGACTCCCAGCCCTGTTGTTCCCCAGTCTGTTACCTGTTACTATCTGTAATAGTACCCCTCCTAAACAGACTCCCAGCCCTGTTGTTCCCCAGTCTGTTACCTGTTACTATCTGTAATAGTACCCCTCCTAAACAGACTCCCAGCCCTGTTGTTCCCCAGTCTGTTACCTGTTACTATCTGTAATAGTACCCCTCCTAAACAGACTCCCAGCCCTGTTGTTCCCCAGTCTGTTACCTGTTACTATCTGTAATAGTACCCCTCCTAAACAGACTCCCAGCCCTGTTGTTCCCCAGTCTGTTACCTGTTACTATCTGTAATAGTACCCCTCCTAAACAGACTCCCAGCTCTGTTGTTCCCCAGTCTGTTACTATCTGTAATAGTACCCCTCCTAAACAGACTCCCAGCCCTGTTGTTCCCCAGTCTGTTACCTGTTACTATCTGTAATAGCACCCCTCCTAAACAGACTCCCAGCCCTGTTGTTCCCGTCTGTTACCTGTTACTATCTGTAATAGTACCCCTCCTAAACAGACTCCCAGCCCTGTTGTTCCCCAGTCTGTTACCTGTTACTATCTGTAATAGTACCCCTCCTAAACAGACTCCCAGCCCTGTTGTTCCCCAGTCTGTTACCTGTTACTATCTGTAATAGTACCCCTCCTAAACAGACTCCCAGCCCTGTTGTTCCCCAGTCTGTTACCTGTTACTATCTGTAATAGTACCCCTCCTAAACAGACTCCCAGCCCTGTTGTTCCCCAGTCTGTTACCTGTTACTATCTGTAATAGTACCCCTCCTAAACAGACTCCCAGCCCTGTTGTTCCCCAGTCTGTTACCTGTTACTATCTGTAATAGCACCCCTCCTAAACAGACTCCCAGCCCTGTTGTTCCCCAGTCTGTTACCTGTTACTATCTGTAATAGTACCCCTCCTAAACAGACTCCCAGCCCTGTTGTTCCCCAGTCTGTTACCTGTTACTATCTGTAATAGTACCCCTCCTAAACAGACTCCCAGCCCTGTTGTTCCCCAGTCTGTTACCTGTTACTATCTGTAATAGTACCCCTCCTAAACAGACTCCCAGCCCTGTTGTTCCCCAGTCTGTTACTATCTGTAATAGTACCCCTCCTAAACAGACTCCCAGCCCTGTTGTTCCCCAGTCTGTCACCTGTTACTATCTGTAATAGTACCCCTCCTAAACAGACTCCCAGCCCTGTTGTTCCCCAGTCTGTCACCTGTTACTATCTGTAATAGTACCCCTCCTAAACAGACTCCCAGCCCTGTTGTTCCCCAGTCTGTTACCTGTTACTATCTGTAATAGTACCCCTCCTAAACAGACTCCCAGCCCTGTTGTTCCCCAGTCTGTTACCTGTTACTATCTGTAATAGTACCCCTCCTAAACAGACTCCCAGCCCTGTTGTTCCCCAGTCTGTTACCTGTTACTATCTGTAATAGTACCCCTCCTAAACAGACTCCCAGCCCTGTTGTTCCCCAGTCTGTTACCTGTTACTATCTGTAATAGCACCCCTCCTAAACAGACTCCCAGCCCTGTTGTTCCCCAGTCTGTTACCTGTTACTATCTGTAATAGCACCCCTCCTAAACAGACTCCCAGCCCTGTTGTTCCCCAGTCTGTTACTATCTGTAATAGTACCCCTCCTAAACAGACTCCCAGCCATGTTGTTCCCCAGTCTGTTACCTGTTACTATCTGTAATAGTACCCCTCCTAAACAGACTCCCAGCCCTGTTGTTCCCCAGTCTGTCACCTGTTACTATCTGTAATAGCACCCCTCCTAAACAGACTCCCAGCCCTGTTGTTCCCCAGTCTGTCACCTGTTACTATCTGTAATAGTACCCCTCCTAAACAGACTCCCAGCCCTGTTGTTCCCCAGTCTGTTACCTGTTACTATCTGTAATAGCACCCCTCCTAAACAGACTCCCAGCCCTGTTGTTCCCCAGTCTGTTACTATCTGTAATAGTACCCCTCCTAAACAGACTCCCAGCCCTGTTGTTCCCCAGTCTGTTACCTGTTACTATCTGTAATAGCACCCCTCCTAAACAGACTCCCAGCCCTGTTGTTCCCCAGTCTGTTACTATCTGTAATAGCACCCCTCCTAAACAGACTCCCAGCCCTGTTGTTCCCCAGTCTGTTACCTGTTACTATCTGTAATAGCACCCCTCCTAAACAGACTCCCAGCCCTGTTGTTCCCCAGTCTGTTACCTGTTACTATCTGTAATAGTACCCCTCCTAAACAGACTCCCAGCCCTGTTGTTCCCCAGTCTGTTACCTGTTACTATCTGTAATAGTACCCCTCCTAAACAGACTCCCAGCCCTGTTGTTCCCCAGTCTGTTACCTGTTACTATCTGTAATAGTACCCCTCCTAAACAGACTCCCAGCCCTGTTGTTCCCCAGTCTGTTACCTGTTACTATCTGTAATAGTACCCCTCCTAAACAGACTCCCAGCCCTGTTGTTCCCCAGTCTGTTACCTGTTACTATCTGTAATAGCACCCCTCCTAAACAGACTCCCAGCCCTGTTGTTCCCCAGTCTGTTACCTGTTACTATCTGTAATAGCACCCCTCCTAAACAGACTCCCAGCCCTGTTGTTCCCCAGTCTGTTACCTGTTACTATCTGTAATAGTACCCCTCCTAAACAGACTCCCAGCCCTGTTGTTCCCCAGTCTGTTACCTGTTACTATCTGTAATAGTACCCCTCCTAAACAGACTCCCAGCCCTGTTGTTCCCCAGTCTGTTACCTGTTACTATCTGTAATAGCACCCCTCCTAAACAGACTCCCAGCCCTGTTGTTCCCCAGTCTGTCACCTGTTTCTTCTGTCTCATGATCTCTAGTTTCTGGGCCAGCTGGATCTGTCTCTGTCGCTCTGCCTCCTCGGCAGCACGACGCAGCTTCTCTCTGTGCTCGTCTCGTAGGGCGTTCAGGGCGGCTCTCGCATCACGCACCTGGGCCAGCTTGTCCTGCAGACCCTCGTAGTACACTGGCAGACAGACAGACATGAGGATGTTTAATTAGACAGCGGTTAAACGTTACAGGACCAAGACAACAGACATGGTAAACCAACAAGCAGACAGACATGGGGATGTTTAGTTAGACAGCGGTTAAACGTTACAGGACCAAGACAACAGACATGGTAAACCAACAAGCAGACAGACATGGGGATGTTTAGTTAGACAGCGGTTAAACGTTACAGGACCAAGACAACAGACATGGTAAACCAACAAGCAGACAGACATGGGGATGTTTAGTTAGACAGCGGTTAAACGTTACAGGACCAAGACAACAGACATGGGAAACCAACAAGCAGACAGACATGGGGATGTTTAGTTAGACAGCGGTTAAACGTTACAGGACCAAGACAACAGACATGGTAAACCAACAAGCAGACAGACATGAGGATGTTTAGTTAGACAGCGGTTAAACGTTACAGGACCAAGACAACAGACATGGGAAACCAACAAGCAGACAGACATGGGGATGTTTAGTTAGACAGCGGTTAAACGTTACAGGACCAAGACAACAGACATGGTAAACCAACAAGCAGACAGACATGGGGATGTTTAGTTAGACAGCGGTTAAACGTTACAGGACCAAGACAACAGACATGGTAAACCAACAAGCAGACAGACATGGGGATGTTTAGTTAGACAGCGGTTAAACGTTACAGGACCAAGACAACAGACATGGTAAACCAACAAGCAGACAGACATGGGGATGTTTAGTTAGACAGCGGTTAAACGTTACAGGACCAAGACAACAGACATGGTAAACCAACAAGCAGACAGACATGGGGATGTTTAGTTAGACAGCGGTTAAACGTTACAGGACCAAGACAACAGACATGGTAAACCAACAAGCAGACAGACATGGGGATGTTTAGTTAGACAGCGGTTAAACGTTACAGGACCAAGACAACAGACATGGTAAACCAACAAGCAGACAGACATGGGGATGTTTAGTTAGACAGCGGTTAAACGTTACAGGACCAAGACAACAGACATGGTAAACCAACAAGCAGACAGACATGGGGATGTTTAGTTAGACAGCGGTTAAACGTTACAGGACCAAGACAACAGACATGGTAAACCAACAAGCAGACAGACATGGGGATGTTTAGTCTAGGACAGCGGTTTAAACGTTACAGGACCAAGACAACAGACATGGGAAACCAACAAGCAGACAGACTTGCTCACGGTTTCAGCAAGCGCTAGGCCGGGATTCAATCCAATCACAGATTTGGACAATATGCCATTTATAGGACATTCCTGATTGAGACATTGTTTACAGTGAATGTGGTCTCCACGAACATGGGAACACAGTGTTTAAAACATGCATCACAGACAAAGCGTGATCAGATTGAATCCAGACCTCAGAGAATCTCTCTTACAAAAACAAAGTCACACACAGAACCAACCCCCCCACCACACACACACACAGAACCAACCCCCCCACCACACACACACACAGAGAGAACCAACCCCCCCACCACACACACAGAACCAACCCCCCCACCACACACACACAGAGAGAACCAACCCCCCCACCACACACACACACACAGAGAGAACCAACCCCCCCACCACACACACACACACAGAGAGAACCAACCCCCCCACCACACACACAGAGAACCAACCCCCCCACCACACACACAGAGAACCAACCCCCCCACCACACACACAGAGAACCAACCCCCCCACCACACACACACAGAGAACCAACCCCCCCACCACACACACACAGAGAACCAACCCCCCCACCACACACACACAGAGAACCAACCCCCCACCACACACACACAGAGAACCAACCCCCCCACCACACACACACAGAGAACCAACCCCCCCACCACACACACACAGAGAACCAACCCCCCCACCTTCACACACACACAGAGAACCAACCCCCCCACCACACACACACACAGAGAGAACCAACCCCCCACCACACACACACACACACACACACAGAGAGAACCAACCCCCCCACCACACACACAGAACCAACCCCCCCACCACACACACACAGAGAGAACCAACCCCCCCACCACACACACACACACAGAGAGAACCAACCCCCCCACCACACACACACACACACAGAGAACCAACCCCCCCACCACACACACACACACAGAGAGAACCAACCCCCCCACCACACACACACACACACACACACAGAGAGAACCAACCCCCCCACCACACACACACACAGAGAGAACCAACCCCCCCACCACACACACAGAGAGAACCAACCCCCCCACCACACACACAGAGAACCAACCCCCCCACCACACACACAGAGAACCAACCCCCCCACCACACACACACAGAGAACCAACCCCCCCACCACACACACAGAGAACCAACCCCCCCACCACACACACAGAGAACCCCCCCCCAACTCACGTCTCTTCTCGTCCAGCTGATTGAGGATGTCCAGTAGCTGGGGATGCATGGTGTTGATGGACTGGAAGAGGGAGAGCACGGCGCTGTCGTTGGTGATGCTGCGACCACGCATGTGGTTACTCTTCATACGGTTCAGGAAGGTGGTGACCGCGTTCTGCAGAGCCTTCAAGAACGCATCGTGGTTCTCCTCCGACTCACCGTTCTGATACTGCTGCTGGGGGGGGGAAGAGGGGAGAGGAGAAAGAGGAGGACGGGGGAGGAAGAGGAGAGGAGAAAGAGGAAGACGGAGGAGGAAGAGGAGAGGAGAAAGAGGAGGACGGGGGAGGAGAGAGGGAGGACGAGGAGGAAGAGGGAGGAGAGGGGAGAGGAGAAAGGGAGGACGGGGGAGGAGAGAGGAGAGGACGAAAGGGAGGAAGGGGAGAGGAGAAAGGGAGGACGGGGAGAGGAAGAGGAGAGGAGAAAGGGAGGAAGAGGAGAGGAGAAAGGGAGGAAGGGGGAGGAAGAGGAGAGGAGAAAGGGAGGACGGGGAGAGGTGAAAGGGAGGACGGGGGAGGAAGAGGAGAGGAGAAAGGGGAGAGGTGAAAGGGAGGACGGGGGAGGAAGAGGAGAGGAGAAAGGGAGGAAGGGGAGAGGAGAAAGGGAGGACGGGGGAGGAAGAGGAGAGGAGAAAGGGAGGAAGGGGAGAGGAGAAAGGGAGGAAGAGGAGAGGAGAAAGGGAGGAAGGGGAGAGGTGAAAGGGAGGACGGGGGAGGAAGAGGAGAGGAGAAAGGGAGGAAGGGGAGAGGTGAAAGGGAGGACGGGGGAGGAAGAGGAGGGAGTAGAGGAAGAGAAAGGAGAGGAGGGAAAGTGGAGAGTCATTCAGGAGGAACAAACCGATAAGGACAAAGAGCATGTAGTCATTTCTAATCTAAGTCTACTTCAATCTCTGTTGCTATGCATGAATTTTCACCTGAACAAATAAGAAAATCCATTTGTCTTCCATCTCTCATAACACAGCAGTGTACAACTAACCTCCACTATGTTGACTGGAGGCGGGGCCATGACGACTTGTGCTGGGACTGGTGCAACAGTTTCCACTGGCTGGGGCTGGCTGATTGGCAGGGGCTCAGTAGCCAACGGTACGGGGGCAGGGGCAGAGGGGGTGGGACTCTTGCGTGCCTCTTCCTGTTTCTTCTCCCAGTACGTTCTGTTCAGGTAGCGAGCCAGCTGGAAGGAAGACCATTATAGTTCAGGAATGTCCTCTCAACCAAAACATGACTAGACATACTGACCTGGGACCAGTTTCCCAAACACAAAGATGGTCTTTAGCAGTAAGATCATACATCCATATGTGGGCAATGGACAACCAATGACCTAGTAATCACCTTTATGTTTCTGGGAAACTCACACCAGTATATAGTTCATTTACACTACCGTGCAGTCTGAGCTGTAAATGTATCAAATGAGACATAGGTTTAATTCTAGGCAGCTCAGAGACGGCACAGAGACGGCACAGAGAGAGCACAGAGAGAGCACAGAGAGAGCACAGAGAGAGCTCAGAGACAGCTCAGAGACAGCTCAGAGACAGCTCAGAGACAGCTCAGAGACAGCTCAGAGACAGCTCAGAGACAGCTCAGAGACAGCTCAGAGACAGCTCAGAGACAGCTCAGAGACAGCTCAGAGACAGCTCAGAGACAGCTCAGAGTTGTGTCTTACCTCAGGGTCTACATCTTCAGCTGAGGGAGCAGAGGAGTTCTGGGGAGAAACACACATTATACATTACAACAACAGACCCTATACATGGTTAAGTCTCTGCATGGTCATTACAGGCATATAGTGGTACCTGCATAGTCATTACAGGCGTATAGTGGTACCTGCATAGTCATTACAGGCGTATAGTGGTACCTGCATAGTCATTACAGGCGTATAGTGGTACCTGCATAGTCATTACAGGCGTATAGTGGTACCTGCATAGTCATTACAGGCGTATAGTGGTACCTGCATAGTCATTACAGGCGTATAGTGGTACCTGCATAGTCATTACAGGCGTATAGTGGTACCTGCATAGTCATTACAGGCGTATAGTGGTACCTGCATAGTCATTACAGGCGTATAGTGGTACCTGCATAGTCATTACAGGTGTATAGTGGTACTTGAATATACATACATACCAACACATACAGACAGAGTACATGTCTCATTGTTCACCTCTTGACCAACTAGCTGGTTATTGTAAAAGATGACTTACGGGTCTAAATAAATATTCAGATAAAAGGATGTGCAGCATTTCAGTATAATATGGAGCCGTCATAATGTACCAGTTACTAAGTACTACTTCACAAGAGACTTAGTGGGGCGCCAAGACTTAGTGTAGAAAACAGAGTACATCTATAGAGAGAGGATGGTGTTAACACAGAGTACATCTATAGAGAGAGAGGATGGTGTTAACACAGAGTACATCTATAGAGAGATAGAGGATGGTGTTAACACAGAGTACATCTATAGAGAGAGAGGATGGTGTTAACACAGAGTACATCTATAGAGAGAGGATGGTGTTAACACAGAGTACATCTATAGAGAGAGAGAGAGGATGGTGTTAACACAGAGTACATCTATAGAGAGAGAGGATGAGGGAGTGGATGAGAGAAAGTCTTACCACAGGAGAGGAGTAGAGTGAGTTGACGGGGGGGGCTGAGGAGGTGACTGGGGCGGGGTCAGCTTTGGGGTAGACCCCGTACGAGTTCTTCTGTCTCTGTAGACACACAACATGTATCAGTGTCTTTCCATTCCCACTGTGGAGCTACAGTCCCTTTATTTATATACAGCACTACCCACCATCCTCTCCTTCTCCTCAGCCTCGCTCTGTGATAGGGCGATGGCCAGCTGAAGCTCCTCCTCCTCCTGCAGGGCCGCCTCATCCCGTTTGGGGGGCACCTGGTGAGACAGGGAAGGGAAATGAAACCCCCAGGGGAGGGAGGCCCCGAGGCGAGAGGGCCAGGGAGGAACAGGGAGGCCCCCAGGGGAGAGGGCCAGTGAGGAACAGGGAGGCCCCGAGGCGAGAGGGCCAGGGAGGAACAGGGAGGCCCCGAGGCGAGAGGGCCAGGGAGGAACAGGGAGGCCCCGAGGAGAGAGGGCCAGGGAGGAACAGGGAGGCCCCGAGGAGAGAGGGCCAGGGAGGAACAGGGAGGCCCCCAGGGGAGAGGGCCAGGGAGGAACAGGGAGGCCCCGAGGCGAGAGGGCCAGGGAGGAACAGGGAGGAGAGAGGGCCAGGGAGGAGAGAGGACCAGGGAGGAGAGAGGACCAGGGAGGAGAGAGGACCAGGGAGGAGAGAGGACCAGGGAGGAGAGAGGACCAGGGAGGAGAGAGGACCAGGGAGGGGAAGGTTAGAGGAGAAACACCAGGGAAGGTAAAGCAGGGTGGGCATTGGGTAATAAGCCAAGCCAATGGCTGCATTCCAGGTGGTGTTCATTGCAGTTGTGCTTCACTTCTCAGAATATTGCTTTATCATATTATTGCAGTTCCAGGTTTGATGGTTAAGGTTAAAACAGTCCTACAGACATCTAAACCCCCAGACTGCAGAGGAAGGGAACACTGCTGCTACCTCGCTCTCCAACCAAGGGGCATGTATGTAGGAGCAGCCTCACTGTAAACACTAACAACCTGGGATCCCACCGTGGTCAAGGAGGCAGGGAGAGTTAGGAGAAAGACAAACGGGAGATAGCAGGTGGGCCTTATAAGAATCTAATAACAAAGACTTGTTTTCTGTGTGTTCGAGGGGGAGGGAGATGATTGGTGATCATTGGGAATCATTTTACCACGTCAAACTACAACCCCCCCCAAAAAAGCTCATCAAACTACAACTCCCATGTTGTAGTTTATGGCATGTTAAACTGATCCCATACATCGTCTCTATTGGGGAGGATGAGACTGTCTGGGTCTGCACTTGAAATTAAACCCTACTCCCTATATAGTGCACTACCATAGAGCTCTGGTGGTCACAGCCCAAAGTAGTGCACTATGTAGGGAATAGGTTGCGATTTGGGACGCAGCCACCTGGCTATCACCACCAGGGGGTCATCTCGTAGGCCATACATTCACTTACTGTTTCCTGGACCACTACCTGAGACTGCTGGGACAGGGGGCTGGTCAGGTACTCTGGCGGCAGCTCTGCCGGGCCTGGAGCCACGGAGGTGGATGTCCCGACTGGTTTACCCCCTTCAGCTTTCCTAGGCGGGGGAGAGAGGGAAGGGTGGCTGGTGAGGAGAGGGGTCAGAAGGGAGGTCAGGGGTCAGACACACAACTTGGTGAGTCAGAGGTCGTTGGACAATAAACTGGATGGATGGATACCGACGGGTACTGAGCAGCAGAATGGTATTTACAGAAGAAGATCCCACGTATACAGATCATTCATTAACTGTACCTACCCACCACATGAAATTATACCACTAGAACAACAACTTCTACAGGCTGACCAAATGCTCTATGAAGGCTGAAGTGGGACATTTTAAATATACAGGCTGACGAAATGGAATTGAGGGTGGTTTTGGCTGAGTCTCTCGCTCTCTAGCCCGGTAACTCTCCCTCCCTCTCTAGCCCGGTAACTCTCCCTCCCTCTCTAGCCCGGTAACTCTCCCTCCCTCTCTAGCCCGGTAACTCTCCCTCCCTCTCTAGCCCGGTAACTCTCCCTCCCTCTCTAGCCCGGTAACTCTCCCTCCCTCTCTAGCCCGGTAACTCTCCCTCCCTCTCTAGCCCGGTAACTCTCCCTCCCTCTCTAGCCCGGTAACTCTCCCTCCCTCTCTAGCCCGGTAACTCTCCCTCCCTCTCTAGCCCGGTAACTCTCCCTCCCTCTCTAGCCCGGTAACGCTCTCTCCCTCTCTAGCCCGGTAACTCTCTCTCCCTCTCTAGCCCGGTAACTCTCCCTCCCTCTCTAGCCCGGTAACGCTCTCTCCCTCTCTTGCCCGGTAACGCTCTCTCCCTCTCTAGCCCGGTAACTCTCTCTCTCTCTCTAGCCCGGTAACTCTCTCTCTCTCTCTAGCCCGGTAACTCTCTCTCTCTCTCTAGCCCGGTAACTCTCTCTCTCTCTCTCAGCCCGGTAACTCTCTCTCTCTCTCCAGCCCGGTAACCTCTCTCCCTCTCTAGCCCGGTAACTCTCTCTCTCTCTCTCTAGCCCGGTAACTCTCTCTCTCTCTCTCTAGCCCGGTAACTCTCTCTCTCTCTCCAGCCCGGTAACTCTCTCTCTCTCTCTAGCCCGGTAACTCTCTCTCTCTCTAGCCCGGTAACTCTCTCTCTCTCTAGCCCGGTAACTCTCTCTCTCTCTCTAGCCCGGTAACTCTCTCTCTCTCTAGCCCGGTAACTCACTTGTTGAGCAGCTCGTGGCAGGGCTCACACACACGCACTTCCTTCTCGATGCCAAACTTGGGGATGGTGGAGTACTTGGAGGAACACTTCCCACAGAAGATCTGACCACAGGCTCTGCAGTGGTGCTGCAACAGGAGGGAGATAATGTCAGACAGACAAAAGATCTGACCACAGGCTCTACAGTGGTGCTGCAACAGGAGGGAGAGAATGTCAGACAGACAGAAGATCTGACCACAGGCTCTACAGTGGTGCTGCAACAGGAGGGAGAGAATGTCAGACAGAAGATCTGACCACAGGCTCTGCAGTGGTGCTGCAACAGGAGGGAGAGAATGTCAGACAGAAGATCTGACCACAGGCTCTGCAGTGGTGCTGCAACAGGAGGGAGAGAACGCCAACAGACAGAAGATCTGACCACAGGCTCTACAGTGGTGCTGCAACAGGAGGGAGAGAACGCCAACAGACAGAATAATCAAAACAAATTCAAAGTCATATCATTCTCTCCCTTTTACATACACAATGTGTTACTGGAGGAGAAAGGAAAGAACACATTTCCACACAAACCACTGCTGCTCAGTCCTCCTGCCCGCCCATCTGCCAGTCATTCCGCCAGTCCGTCATCCTGCCAGTCCGTCATTCCGCCAGTCCGTCATTCCGTCCTCCTGCCAGTCCGTCCTCCGGCCAGTCCTTCATTCCGCCAGTCCGTCCTTCTGCCGGTCCTTCATTCCGCCAGTCCGTCATCCTGCCAGTCCGTCGTTCCGTCATTCCGCCATTCTGCCAGTCCGTCCTCCTGCCAGTCCGTCCTCCTGCCAGTCCGTCCTCCTGCCAGTCCGTCCTCCTGCCAGTCCGTCCTCCTGCCAGTCCTTCATTCCGCCGGCCCGTCCGTCCTCCCTCCCTCCCGCCGGCCGGCCCGTCCGTCCTCCTTCCCTCCTGCCGGTCCGTCCGTCCGTCCGTCCTCCTGCCAGTCCTTCATTCCGCCGGCCCGTCCGTCCTCCCTCCCGCCGGCCGGCCCGTCCGTCCGTCCGTCCTCCTGCCGGTCCGTCATTCCATCCGTCCTCCCGCCAGTCCGTCCTCCCGCCAGTCAGTCATCCCGCCAGTCCGTCCTCCCGCCAGTCCGTCCTCCCGCCAGTTTGTCCCTCCGTCCTCCTGAAGGTCCTTCATTCCGTCCGTCCTCCCTCCCTCCCGCCTGCCGGCCAGTCCGTCCTCCCTCCCTCCCGCCGGCCCGTCCGTCCGTCCGTCCTCCTGCCGGTCCGTCCGTCCGTCCTCCTGCCGGTCCGTCCGTCCGTCCTCCTGCCGGTCCTTCCTTCCTTCCATCCGTCCGTCCGTCCGTCCTCCTGCCGGTCCGTCCGTCCGTCCTCCTGCTGGTCCGTCCGTCCGTCCTCCTGCCGGTCCGTCCGTCCGTCCTCCTGCCGGTCCGTCCTTCCGTCCGTCCGTCCTCCTGCCGGTCCTTCCGTCCGTCCGTCCTCCTGCCGGTCCTTCCGTCCGTCCGTCCTCCTGCCGGTCCTTCCGTCCGTCCGTCCTCCTGCCGGTCCTTCCGTCCGTCCGTCCTCCTGCCGGTCCTTCCGTCCGTCCGTCCTCCTGCCGGTCCTTCCGTCCGTCCTCCTGCCGTCCTTCCGTCCGTCCTCCTGCCGGTCCTTCCGTCCGTCCTCCTGCCGGTCCTTCCGTCCGTCCTCCTGCCGGGTCTTCCTTCCATCCGTCCGTCCTCCTGAAGGTCCTTCCATCCGTCCTCCTGAAGGTCCGTCCTCCTGAAGGTCCGTCCGTCCGTCCTCCTGAAGGTCCGTCCGTCCGTCCTCCTGAAGGTCCTTCCTTCCGTCCTCCTGAAGGTCCTTCCTTCCGTCCTCCTGAAGGTCCTTCCTTCCGTCCTCCTGAAGGTCCTTCCTTCCGTCCGTCCGTCCGTCCTCCTGAAGGTCCTTCCTTCCGTCCTCCTGAAGGTCTTTCCTTCCGTCCGTCCGTCCGTCCTCCTGAAGGTCCTTCCTTCCGTCCTCCTGAAGGTCCTTCCTTCCGTCCGTCCGTCCGTCCTCCTGAAGGTCCTTCCTTCCGTCCTCCTGAAGGTCCTCCCGCCCATCCTCCTGCCGGCCCTGCCCGTCGTTCCGCCGGCCCTGCCCGTCGTTCCGCCCGTCCTACCGCCGTTCCGCCCGTCCTACCGCCCGCCCGCCCGCCCGTCGTACCGCCCGCCCGTCGTACCGCCGGCCCGACCGGCGGCCCGCCCGCCGGTCCTACCGCCGGCCCGCCCGCCGGTCCTACCGCCGGTCCTACCGCCGGCCCGCCCGCCGGTCCTACCGCCGGCCCGCCCGCCGGTCCTACCGCCGGCCCGCCCGCCGGTCCTACCGCCGGCCCGTCCTCCCGCCGGTCCTACCGCCGGCCCGTCCTCCCGCCAGTCCTACCGCCGGCCCGTCCTCCCGCCAGTCCTACCGCCGGCCCGTCCTCCCGCCAGTCCGTCCTCCCGCCAGTCCGTCCTCCCGCCAGTCCGTCATTCCGCCAGACTGCCATGTTGCCTTACCTTTCTAGTCATCACTCCAAACTGAACCCGGCAGCGATGACACTCCTCCGCATCCACCCAATCTGGAGCCTGGACACACAGAGAGAGAGAGACATTAGAGATCCTCCTAACAAGCTGAGAACATTCAGTAGTAAGGATGTATCAAACCAGAACAACATCAGTAAGAGGAAGACTTACTCTCTCTGCAGCAAACATGGCATCACTCTCCTTGAACTCTGGAAACACGTGACCTGGAACAACAGGAGATACAGGATGTCCAACAATACATGATAAAGGTTTATTAATACAAGATTAATATTTACTGTGACACTGCTCATTTCTGTTTGCTGTGTGTTAGTGACTGTGTGTCTGAATCCCAGATCATAGCCAACCTCCAGACCCTATGGAAAACCTGAGGACACCTGAGAGGAAGGGATGAGAGCAAAATGCCAAAGAGCTGCCACTATGTTACTTCCACCGAGCCAATCTTCTCAGGTCTTCAGGAGTGTCTAGGGGGCTAGGGGCTGATCTGGGATCTGACTTACCCTCCACCTTCATGATCTGGTACGTGTCCTGAACCACCTTGTATTTGGGCTCGTTGCGGAAGGCGTGGGCCCAGGCCTGGATCAGGTAAAGGATCTTATTCCTCACGTTGGGCTCCGTCTGTTTCAAGGGGCAGTACATCACCACTCACTGAGTTACAGTCACAGTACAGATACACTGTTGTACATCACCACTCACTGAGTTACAGTCACAGTACAGATACACTGTAACACATCACCACTCACTGAGTACAACTTCACAAGTACACCTTTTATAGACAGATAAGCTGCATTTAAAAACGCTACTCTATATTAAGTGAAACTTTTATTTAAAAAAAAAAAAAAAATTGGGCACCTCAGTCCCCTTACAAAAACAACACTTCCTTCTTCCAAAATAGAAGACAATACTAAGCTATACTATAATAATACGATATGAATACATCTAGACTGAAACAAGGTTCTAACCTGGCTAGAGAGACTTGTTTTACCAGACCAATAAGTCTCTAGAGAAATACTTCAAACTAAAAGGTTTCCTTCAGTCCTTTTCCCCCTAAATAATCCCATTCCATACGTCACTTCAGAGACTAAACGTTTAGTGTTGTCTTGCTGTGTTCTCTCACAGAGAGGAGAGACTTGTGCTGGGAAGTCCCTCAGTCTGTCTGACCTGAATCAGCGTGTGACCAAGCTATGACATCACCATCAGGAAGTCAACAGAAGGTCACCTGACAAGGGTGGGGAGCCAATCAAAAGACTGCAATATCATGCTGTATAGTGTATCCAAATGAACTGTTCAAGAGGGTGCACCCTTAACATACCATTCACAATCAGATAGATATGCGTTGTGTAGAACAGATACTGTTCCTAGGCCGTCATTGAAAATAAGAATTTGTTCTTAACTGACTTGCCTAGTTAAATAACGGTTTAATATTTTAAAAAATAAAATAAATAGAGACTGATTTCAGTTTTATTCATAAAATGTATCTTATTCTGAACATTGCAGATAGAAATGCATTGTGTAGAACATACACGATTCCTTAAAGGACTGTCAATTGTCAACTCCACTCATTAGGCTACATTTCTATGTGGAACACTGAATGACCTCTGGCCAGCTCCCTGGCTGTCAGACTACAGCAGACTTGGGTTCAAATACTATTTGAAAATCATTTCAAAGATTTGACCAAGGCTTGACTTAGCTCACCTGGAGCAATGGAACCAATAGAATAGTCTGAAAACGGCAAACCCTGCAGATTCTGGCACTCCAGACAGGTTTATGCAAAACACCAGAAATATTTGAAAGACTTCTAACCCTATTTGAACCCAGGTCTGCAGTTCACTACAGCACCAGTGGGTGATTATTAGGCTAAGACGCAGGGTGAGAAGGTCATAAGGATTGGAGTCAGCAGCACAAGGCTCAGACATATCCCCCAGACAGATCACACTGTGTGTGTGAAAACTAGTACAAACTGTAGCTGGCCATGAAGCTGATTTCAGTATAGAGGGACCATGAACACGTCTGCTATCTAGACACGGTGGAGAAAGCAGAGCAGAGGAAGAGGTGTCTGCTGTGTTATTACAGCTGTTCTGGTCCCAAACGGCACCCTATTCCCTACATAGTGCACTACTTTATACCAGAGTCCTATATGGGCCCTGGTCAAAAGTAGCGCACTAGGGAACAGGGTGTAATTTGGGAAGCAAGCCCATGTCAGCTGACTGGGTCACGGCCTAGTCTTAGCCTCCCTCCTTAACCAACTAAACCACAAGAGTTCCAGAGCCAGGGAGGGCATTCCTTCCACAAGGAGCACTCCGGGGTAAAGTTTCCTCTAGGTTCAGATCTAGGGTCAGCTTCCCCTCCCCCACTCCAAACCTGAACCATTAGTAGGGGGGAATGCAAAACTGGCCCAAGATCAGTGTCTAGGGAGAACTTCAGCCTCGTCCACAAGAAACCCTCACGCGATTGGATTAGTACTTCAGTGCTGCAGCCTAACACTCCCAGTTTCTACACTGAGATCAGAATAAGTTGTATCTTGTAAAACTGACAGCCGACATAAAATCAAGACATTCCTTTTCTGACATAAATTGAAATGCTAACTTTTTTATTATTATTCTAATGTGTAGTTTGATTCCTGTCCCTTCATCCTCTTGGCTCACCACAAACATAACTGTTCCTGTCCCTTCATCCTCTTGGCTCACCACAAACATAACTGTTCCTGTCCCTTCATTCTCTTGGCTCACCACAAACATAACTGTTCCTGTCCCTTCATTCTCTTGGCTCACCACAAACATAACTGTTCCTGTCCCTTCACCCTCTTGGCTCACCACAAACATAACTGTTCCTGTCCCTTCATCCTTTTGGCTCACCACAAACATAACTGTTCCTGTCCCTTCATCCTTTTGGCTCACCACAAACATATCTGTTACTGTCCCTTCATTCTCTTGGCTCACCACAAACATAACTGTTACTGTCCCTTCATCCTTTTGGCTCACCACAAACATAACTGGCCCTATGAGAGCTGTGTGAATGGAAGTAACCCAAGGAGGAGATGGATGGGATGTAGGCCTGTAGAAGACCACAGCAGACTAGTCCACTCTAGAATAACACTCCTATACAACAAGGAGTGGAGGTAAGGGTAAGGACATGACACCATTAGGCCTGACTCCATCACTTGTTTTAAGGAATGACCCATCAGAATGGGGTCATCCAGGTCTCAATGGAGCTTCCCTGGAACTGAGCAAGTGGAGAGTGGGAGGGTAAGAGAGAGAATCATCTGAGTAACCTGCTTAAAATGATTTGGCTTCAGTTGGTTTCAATTGAAACGTTTGGTTTAAGAGGCCCTTGATGTTGACCTGTGAACCTTTGTGCCCCACCTGGAAAACAATGGAAGTGAAAGACTGCTATGACGCTAAGAAAGATGGGGCATGGCAGGGCTGAATGGAAGGTGTAGAGGGGGTGGATGGAAGGTGTAGACGGGGTGAAGGAGGTGTTGAGGGGGGTGAATCAAGACAGGGTCACCTTCAGTAGATCCTTCAGCTCCTCCATGGTGGTTTTACAGGCCACCTCATCATGGACCGTCTGACCACAGTTCTTCACTACTGACTCCAACACCTGACAGGTGGAAGAAACACTCAATCACACTTCACAACACAGGGGCCTAATTAAGCCTCACGTCAGACTTTTTATTATGGAACTAGCCTATCACCTTGGTTACATGGACAGCGTCACTGAGCAAAATGTTCCGCAGCATCATCTGGATAGGTGTGCAACAAAAGTTCAACATTCACCTTCTGCTACCATTTCTGTCAAACCGTCTACGGCATACAGTCTGACGACCATACACCACACAGAAAGCACTTCCATTGGAAACGAACGTACCTCTGGTGTACCAAAATGGAATGACGCTGTCGCTGTGATCGAGGGGTATAAATCTGGATATCATTTCATCAACGCATTTATTATTCAAAACGTCTCAATATGGCCCAATTTGAATAATTGATCAAGCCATCCTTTAAGGAGCACTAGAAGGTTATGACTGTGTCATTACAAGCGGTTCAGCGTAGATCCACGCAGCATTGGTCAGTCTAGTAACCCACCTCAAGACCATAGAGGGCCACATGCGGGTTCTTATCCATCAGCTTCTTCTTAATGGCTCCGATGGCATACTTCGCCCTGCAGGTAGAGAAAGACTTTGATCAGACCAGACACACTTCTATCGTGTGGAGAAACATGGGGCTAGTTCCAATTATTTTCAAATGGTTCCTTCCTAGGCCTCGTCATGGAAACACTTAAGGACCTCTCCACTGCAATTATCTAATCACAGAGATTAGGCTAGTGATTATCAGAAGGAAGGAAGGATTCTAAGTATTTGATCAGGGCTGTGGTGTACTCAGCACTCTACTACTCACTGTGTGTCTCCTTGACGAATGAGATCACAGATCTGCAGGATGGACTCCCAGTCTGTCTCCAGCAGCAGCTGACTGGTTGCTTTATCTGCAGACAGAGAGAAGAGGGTTCAGTGTCTCACATGTCTTTCATTCAAGATCATCATAAACATTTACGTCATTCAGCAGACAACTTTATCCAGAGCGACTTACAGTCAGTGCATTCATCTTAAGATAACTAGATGGGACAACCACATATCACAGTCGTAGCAAGTACATTTTTCCTCAATAAAGTATTTATCAGCTAAGTCTGTGTTAGTAAGAAAAGAGAAGTGTGAGGGTCTTTTAACCAGGGTGGATAAGACAAAACCTCACAAAAACTAGCTTGCGGCTGTTGCAAAACTAAGAGGAAACGTCGGTGACCGGGAATGAGCCTGTATGTTATTATGATCGACACAAACCTTCGGCCTTAGTTTATTATGCCAACACAGGGCTCAACAATAGGCACTGGCACCCTCAATAACATCAGAACACTTGAAACAATCTACTCATGATTCGTTGTCAGCGAGTTGTCTAAACTGTTTTGGGGTTTAAGTTAGTCTATGATGAGACTGATAAGAAAATATGTCTGGTGACGTTGTCTGGCGCAGTGGGGTGAGCTGGATAGCTAGCCAACTATGCTACTACTAGCAAACGAGCTAATATACCTAGAACACCTAGCTAGATGGCAAAATATAAAAACCATTATTTATGTCTGACGAGCAGGGATATCCAACAAAACAAATATATTTTTATTTTGGATTTTATGTCGGGAAAATCGGGGCGCAGCGAACCCACACAACATCTTCTGATTGCGTTGCTTGCATGCTAGCTAGCCAAGCTAACCTAGGCTAGACACTTTCCGTGTACAGAGCAAAATGCGAGGCGTGTAAGCATAGTTTTTGGTGGATTAAATTACATGTTATTGATAAGCAGTTACACTGCAATACTCGATAGAAAAGACGATTCTCGATTAGAGGCCTCGGCCTATCGTCAAACTGAACACTGACAATGCCAAGTTTAGCTAAGTAGCTAGCTAATGTTAGCAGGGCTGTGTCACAGCCTCAAACGACTGCCAAAACAATACGCAAAAACAATCACCGGTGTAAAATGTTTAGATACTCATATCTTACCAAGAAGCCTCTCAAATGTACCACCACCCTTTCCCATGGCTGATCCAATGATTCAGGCTAGCTGTCGAGACGTTATTTTTTGGTCAATCAAAAATTATTTGACACATCCACTGTAAAGATCGTTAGCCAGCTGCAAAGTTATTGCTTCTTCCTACTTCCCGTGTCGGGTTTAGAAACTCTGTGGTTCGGTAGTGAAGTCCGTCTATTCCTAAAAGTATTGCGACGTTGCCCCCTAGAGTCTGAAGAGGTGATTGTACATGGTGACGTTGTGTACAGTTTATTCAAGTGGACATGGGTTCCATAACATTACGTTTGACCGAGGTACATTTAAGACGGTGCAACAAGCTACCCCTACTGGGTACTCAATAAATCCTTACCAATGGCGGTTTTCTGATCAGTTCGCCTAAATTCTACTCAGTTTGATAAAGTGAAATATAGGGAGACATTTAAATTAGAGAACAAATCGGAGGCCCATCACAGTCTACCTGTGTGAGGCAATTTGAAATTGTTCAAGAGAAGAGAGGGATCATTAAGTGTTGGTGGGTGGTGGAGCTGCAACCTTCTATGTGTCTAGGCCACAGGAGGTTGGTGGCACTTTAATTGGGGAGGACTGGTAGCAAATACATAAAACACATGGTTTCCATGTGGTTGATGCCATTCCATTTGCGCAATTCCGGCCATTATTATGAGCCATTCTCCCATCAGCAGCCTCCTGTGGTATAGGCCTACGTCATCAAGTGTGATCAATAATAGGAACTGCCTTGCTATATTTCATCACACTCTCCTCCTCCCTACACTGGTATACATAGGTCTACTTGGGTCATAGATGAGTACATAGAAGCAGAATGGATAGAACGACCCACCCCATTCAAGTCAATGATGGCATTATGGGTGGACTGGCAGCCAATGTGAGTGTACCCATGAGTTTACCAGTCAAATTGCCAGGGTTAGAGGTTCCAAGCCCTTTTTTTGTGGATTACACTGGAGGCCATTGTTGTGGCTGTGCTGCTGATGCTCCATACAGTGGCATTGTGTCTCTGTCTCTACTAGCCTCTACTGTTAGCTGGAAGGGCTGGACATGGAGAGATAGGAAGACTGTCTACTAGTCTCCACTGTTAGCTGGTAGGGCTGGACACAGAGAGATAGGAAGACTGTCTACTAGTCTCTACTGTTAGCTAGTAGGGCTGGACACAGAGAGAGGAAGGCTGTCTACTAGTGGTGTAAAGTACTTAAGGTAAAATACTTTAAAGTACTACCTAAGTAATTTTTTGGGGGTACCTGTACTTTACTTTACTATTAATATTTTTGACAACTTTTACTTTTATTCCACTACATTCCTAAACAAAATAATGTACTTTTTACTCCTTACATTTTCCCTGACACCCGAAAGTACTCGTCACATTTTTAATGCTTAGCAGGACAGGAAAATTGTCTAATTCACGCACTTATCAAGAGAAAATCCCTGGTCATCCTTATGGCCTCTGATCTGGCAGACTCACTAAACACAAATGCTTCATTTCTAAATGATGTCTGAGTGTTGAACGGTGCTCCTGGCCATCCGTAAATAAAAAAGAAAAAAAAGAAAATGGTGTTGTCTGGTATGCTTAATAAAAGGAATTTTAAATTATTTATAATTTTACGTTTGATGCTTAAGTACATTTAAAAACAAATACTTCTGGACTTTTACTCAAGTAGTGTTTTACTGGTTGACTTTACTTATACTTGAGTCATTTTCTTTTAAGGTATCTTTGCTTTTACTCAAGTATGACGATTGGATACTTTTTCCACCACTGCTGTCTACTAGCCTCTACTGTTAGCTGGTAAGTTTGGACACAGAGAGAGACAGGCTGCCAAGAGCGTCCTCAGTCAAAGAAACAAGACAATATATAAACAACTGCTTATAGCAGATAACGTGTTTAATTTAATGAGATGGATACCGTTTTGTGGGCAGAAATATTACTTTAATTGAAAGTAGAATGTGTGTGTTTAAAATAGGATGCTACTTGATTTATTTATATACAGTTGAAGTCGGAAGTTTACATACACCTTAGTCAAATACATTTAAACTCAGTTTTTCACAATTCCTGACATTTAATCCTAGTAAATATTCCCTGTCTTAGGTCAGTTAGGATCACCACTTCATTTTAAGAAAGTGAAATGTCAGAATAATAGTACAGAGAATGATTTATTTCAGGTTTTATTACTTTCATCACATTCCCAGTGGGTCAGAAGTTTACATACACTCAATTAGTATTTGGTAGCATTGCCTTTAAGCTGTTTAACTTGGGTCAAACTTTTCGGGTAGCCATCCACAAGCTTCCCACAATAAGTTGGGTGAATTTTGGCCCATTCCTCCTGACAGAGCTGGTGTAACTGAGTCAGGTTTGTAGGCCTCCTTGCTCGCACATGCTTTTTCAGTTCTGCCCCAAAAATGTCCATGGGATTGAGGTCAGGGCTTTGTGATGGCCACTCCAAATACCTTGACTTTGTTGTCCTTAAGCCATTTTGCCACAACTTTGGAAGTATGCTTGGGGTCATTGTCCATTTGGAAGACCCATTTGCGACCAAGTTTTAACTTCCTGACTGATGTCTTGAGATGTTGCTTCAATATAGCCACATAATTTTCCTCCTCATGATGACATCTATTTTGTAAAGAGGACCAGTCCCTCCTGCAGCAAAGCACCCCCACAACATGATGCTGATACCCCTGTGCTTCATGGTTGGGACGGTGTTCTTCGGCTTGCAAGCCTCCCCCTTTTTCCTCCAAACATAACTATGGTCATATGGCCAAACAGTTCTATTTTTGTTTCATCAGACCAAAGGACATTTCTCCAAAAAGTGTAATCTTTGTCCCCATGTGCAGTTGCAAACCGTAGTTTGGCTTTTTTATGGCGGTTTTGGAGCAGTGGCTTCTACCTTACTGAGAGGCCTTTCAGGTTATGTCGATAACGTATTCGCTTTACTGTGGATATAGATACTTTTGTACCTGTTTCCTCCAGCATCTTCACAAGGTCTTTTGCTGTTGTTCTGGGATTGATTTGCACTTTTCGCACCAAAGTACGTTCATCTCTAGGAGACAGAACGCGCCTCCTTCCTGAGCGGTATGACGGCTGCGTGGTCCCATGGTGTTTATACTTGCGTACTATTGTTTGTACAGATGAACGTTGTACCTTCATGCGTTTGGAAATTGCTCCCAAGGATGAACCAGACTTGTGGAGGTCTACAATTTTGGCTGATTGGCTGATTTCTTTGATTTTCCCATGATGTCAAGCAAAAAAGACACTGCATTTGAAGGTAGGCTTTGAAATACATCCACAGGTATACCTCCAATTGACTGAAATTATGTCAATTAGCCTATCAGTACCACGTCCTGGCCAGTATAAGGGTTAATTGTCATTGTAGTTTGGTCAGGACGTGGCAGAGGGTATTTGTTTTATGTGGTTCGGGGTGGTGTTTTGGTAAAAGGGCATTTGATTTAGTATTTCCGGGTTTTTGGTTTATGGTCTATGTTTATGTATTTCTATGTGGAGTCTAGTGAGTGTGTTTCTATGGTTGATTAATTGGGGTTGGGACACTCAATTGAAGGCAGGTGTTTTCTCTTTGCCTTTGATTGAGAGTCCCATATATTAGGGTGTGTTTGTCATTTGTGGGAGATTGTTTCTTGTCTAGCGTATGTGAGCCTGAGAAGACTGTCTATATCGTGAGTTCGTTTTGTTATTTTGTATGTTCATTTTGAGTCTAATAAATGTTCAAGATGAGCCAACACAATTCTGCTGCATATTGGTCCTCCTTTTCCAACGATAATTTCGCCATATCGTCTGACGACGACGAAATCCCTGACAGAATCTCCCACCAAACCAGGACCAAGCAGCAGAGGAAGTTGCAGAGGGATTTTGAATTGGACAAACGGGAGAGATGGACATGGGAGCAAGTTATGGCCGGAGAGGGCTCATGGAGAATGGCTGGTAAGGACTGGGAACGTTTCCGAGGAACACGACTGGCGTTGAAGCACGAGAGGCACCCCCAATAATTTTTTTGGGGGGGGCACACGGGTAGTTTGGCTAGGCCAAGGAAGAGCCAGAAGCCAGCTACCCGTGGTTATATGGAGGAGCGTATGAGGTGGAGGGCGCCATGTTTTGCTGAAGAGCGCACTATCTCACCCATACGCACGCACAGTCCGGTGCGCGTTATTCCATCCCCTCGCAGGTGCCGTGCTAGAGTGGGCATCCAGCCTGGTAGGAGGATGTCTGCGCAGTGCATCTGGTCGCCGGTACGCCTCCGAGGACCAGGCTACCCAACTCCCGCTCTACGCACGGCTACCATCAGGCCCCTGCACAGCCCAGTCCGCCCTGTACAAGCACCCCGCTCGTACAGGGCTACTAGTTCCATCCAGCCAGGACGG
Source organism: Salmo salar (assembly GCF_965601325.2). Classification (NCBI taxonomy): domain Eukaryota; kingdom Metazoa; phylum Chordata; class Actinopteri; order Salmoniformes; family Salmonidae; genus Salmo; species Salmo salar. The sequence continues at coordinate 96,358,389 of NC_138293.1, read as the reverse complement.
GTTGTGCAGGAGGTAAGATCAAGACCGCCTGTGCGCCTCCATAGCCCGGTGTTTCCAGTTCCTGTCTCTCATGCGGACCCGGAAGTGCGTCAGCCCAGTCCGACTCGTCCTGTTCCCGCTCCCCGCACTAGCCTGGAGGTACGTGTTCCCAGTCTGGTACGTCCAGTACCAGCACCACGCACCAGGCTTCAAGTGCGTCATCCCAGTCTGACGTCGCCAGGGCTGCCCGTCAGTCAAGAGTCGCCAGAGCTGCCCGTCAGTCAAGAGTCGCCAGAGCTGCCCGTCAGTCAAGAGTCGCCAGAGCCGCCCGTCAGTCAAGAGTCGCCAGAGCCGCCCGTCAGTCAAGAGTCGCCAGAGCCGCCCGTCAGTCAGGAGTCGCCAGAGCCGCCCGTCAGTCAGGAGTCGCCAGAGCCGCCCGTCAGTCAGGAGTCGCCAGAGCCGCCCGTCAGTCAGGAGTCGCCAGAGCCGCCCGTCAGTCCGTCAGTCAGGAGTTGCCAGAGCCGCCCGTCAGTCAGGAGTCGCCAGAGCCACCCGTCAGTCAGGAGTCGCCAGAGCCGCCCGTCAGTCAGGAGTCGCCAGAGCCGCCCGTCAGTCAGGAGTCGCCAGAGCCGCCCACTAGTCAGGAGCTGCCAGAGTGGCCAGACTGCCCCGAGCTGCCAGAGTGGCCAGACTGCCCGGAGATGCCAGAGTGGCCAGACTGCCCGGAGATGCCAGAGTGGCCAGACTGCCCGGAGATGCCAGAGTGGCCAGACTGCCCGGAGCTGCCAGAGTGGCCAGACTGCCCGGAGCTGCAGGAGTGGCCAGACTGCCCGGAGCTGCAGGAGTGGCCAGACTGCCCGGAGCTGCCAGAGTGGCCAGACTGCCCGGAGCTGCCAGACTGCCCCAGGTGTTTTCTCTTTGCCTTTGATTGAGAGTCCCATATATTAGGGTGTGTTTGTGTTTGTCATTTGTGGGAGATTGTTTCTTGTCTAGCGTATGTGAGCCTGAGAAGACTGTCTATATCGTGAGTTCATTTTGTTATTTTGTATGTTCATTTTGAGTCTAATAAATGTTCAAGATGAGCCAACACAATTCTGCTGCATATTGGTCCTCCTTTTCCGACGATAATTTCGCCATATCGTCTGACGACGACGAAATCCCTGACAATCAGAAGCTTCTAAAGCCATGACATCATTTCCATGGAATTTTCCATGCTGTTTAAAGGCACAGCCAACTTGGTGTATGTAAACTTCTGACCCACTGGAATTGTGATACAGTGAAGTCAAAGTGAAATAATCTGTCTGTAAACAATTGTTGGAAAAATTACTTGTGTTATGCACAAAGTAGATGTCCTAACCGACTTGCCAAAACTATAGTTTGTTAACAAGAAATTTGTGGAGTGGTTGAAAAATGAATTTTAATGACTCCAACCTAAGTGTATGTAAACTTCTGACTTCAACTGTACCTACACTAAGAGGCTACATGCCATGCACTGTGATGCGTATCTGCTGCTGTACAGTTAATGAAATCTGCATTTATATATAATACATTGATAGTCATTATTCCTGCCGGTGATGTGGGTTGGCATATTTGTAAGATGGATAGATCTTATGAAATGGCTTATCAAATTAAAGTAGCTATAACAGCGCTGCACTGTAGAATCTGAAGGATGTCAACTATGTCTCATGAATACAATATTTATTACTGGGGCTCAACACATCCCACATGACATGCTTCGACAAAACACACACACACACACACTTACTGTTTGAATGGAGAGATGTTTGTAACTTCTTCTAATGTACTCAATCAACAGTTTGGAGATTTGACATCAGATCTTCCAGTATATGGAAGGTAAATGTTCTGAACGAATGTTGACGTAAATAAACTAGTGTTGACTACAGTAGACTACGTAGAGCTGTTTTCCCCACCAATCAATGCACAGAGAAATACACAACATAATAACTGAATAAGAAGACATTGGTGATTTTACGAGTTTTATCAATTCAAAATGATTATGTTATTGTCATTAAATGTTTTATGTATTAATCATGTGTTCAAAAGCAATGTTGTTCCATTTGTAGTGTAGCCTATTAACTTTGCTTGTATTATATGCTAATTAGGTTCCAGCCCGCCGACTATTAGCTCAGAAAACTTTTTGGGCCCGAGGCAAAAACCTAGTTGACGAACCCTGTCTTACAGTGTATGGGAACTATACAATGACATCATCTGATGATGTCATTGTCAGCCAATCATTTGTGAGGAGCCTGGTTCTGCTGGACTGGACCCAGTCTGAGTCTTAAATTGAACCCTATTCCCTATATAGTGCACTTCGTTTGATCAGAGCCCATTGTAGTGCACTAGTTTTAAACCAGAGCTTTATGCTTTCATCAAAAGCATTGAACTGTATAGGGAATAGGGTGATATTTGGGACGCGGGCAGTGTCCCCTAAGAACTGAGGACAGGACCCCGGTTTTGATATCTAGACTGGACTGGAGACATTGAAACATGGAGATAATTGTACAGTCTGTAGTGATGGCCTGATGGGAGATGGAGGATGAGTGGTAGCTGGTTGGGAAAAAGACCATTCGCTGGTGCTCTCTCCATCAGCGCTACACCACACACTCACAGACGTACACACGTACACAGTTCCCCGTTGTTCTATTGTTCCATTCCAATCTGCACCACCACTCACAGTGCACAATGGTGACTACATGACAACATGTTCAATTGGCCCACTACAATGCCAAGACATTTACTCTTGGTGACCATCATTTCTAATCCTTTGGTTTGAAGCGAATATAGGCTACTGTATCCTAGAATAGATGAATTCACACAGAGGAGTTTCCCAGAGAGGAATTGAAAGACTGATGATTTTATTGGGTTTTACACTGACAGACAGACTGACAGAAAATAGGGTTATCGGAGGACAACAGGAACACATGAAATAACAAAATGATTTCACAATTCCCTTCATAACCTCCTAATGCATCTTTTGAAAGAATGAGAAAAAGCACCACCGAATAATAATAACATTCCAAAGTATTAAAAAGTATAAATTGGAGGGGGGTTTTTCATGTTGTCAGGGCGGAATCATGGAATCATAGAATCATAGATTCTCGGAATCATGGGGTGTTGTTGTGTGTTTTGTGGCATTCCGATCAGACGTAACCTTTGACCTGAGCGGCAGGTCCTCTACGGGGGCTGCTGTCGCTGCTGAAGGTCGGAGACCCGGGGATGCCGGGAGGACTTGACCCCGCATACAGCAGTGACCCACCAATCAGGAGCAAGGCCGACGCCCCCCAGCCCAGGTATAGGGCGGGGCCTAGCTCTCTCTTGTGCGGCGCGGCCACGTGGGGATCATAGAAGTCCCTGATAATGGAGTGGGCCGTCCAGCAGATAGGAACCAGGTAGAGAAACCCAGCGATGCCAAACAGAAAGCCGGATATCCTTGCAATACGAGCCTTCAGACTATTCTGACCAATACACTTGGTGCACTTTACCCCCACCACACCTAGAGCCAGGGCCAGGCCACAGAGGAGGACGGAGAGCACGGTGAGGCTCCGTGCCGCCTGCATGTCGCTGGGCAGGGCTAAGAGACTGTCGTACACCTTACACTGGATCTGGCCCGTTGATTGGACGATGCAGGTCATCCACAACCCCTCCCAGATGATCTGAGCCGTCACAATGTTGTTGCCGATGAAGGCGGTGACGCGCCACAGCGGAACAGAGCATACCAGGAATCCGCCCACCCAGCCAACCAGGGACAAGACCAGGCCCAGGAGCTGCATGCCGGTGGTCGCCATGGTAAAGGTGTAAGGCTGTTGTTGTTGTTGTGGTAGTAGTAACGGTTGTGGTGACGGTTGACGATGTCTACCGGTATTTGGCTGGATTTTCGTCAGTATTTGTACCACGTTGGTTGTTACTGGGATGTTAAAGTCCTTTCTCTTTGTCTCACTAAAATAGTCCCAAGCTGTGGAAAGTCTATGCACCTCCGAAATCTTGAAAAACAGATGTCTTCCTCTTCCTCCTCTTCTTCTTCTTGCCCCTCTCCTTCTCTCTGGTTGATGCTGAGGCCAACTGGGGACAGACAAGACCAAACGTCCTAAGAACCAGATGAAATAAAAGCAGTGGTTAGTATAATGATCTAGTTGAGGACACTTCTGAACTGTACTTATGCAAATGAACTTCTAAACCACCAGAATAATAGCAAATCATATCATGAATCACTGTAAAACACATTCACCCAGTATATTGAATCCTACACAGATTAACATAGCATTAATAAACATTTGAAAGTCAAAATAATCACAGTGTGTCACGGTTGTCGTCGGTGAATGAGGACCAAAACGCAGCAGGTACGTGAATGCTCATCTTGATTTTTAATTACTCTCAAAATGAACGTACAAAATAACAAACACGAAAAAACGACAATAACAGTCTGACTAGGCACACGGCTAAGCACAGAACAATCACCCACAAAACTCAAACACAAACACACCCTAATATATGGGACTCTCAATCAAAGGCAGATAGACAACACCTGCCTTCAACTGAGAGTCCCAACCCCAATTAACCAAACATAGACATACACTCACTAGACTCCACATAGAACTACCTAGACATAAACCAAAACCCGGAAATACTAAACCAAACACCCTTTTAACAAACACACCACCCCGAACCACATAAAACAAATACCCTCTGCCACGCCCTGACCAAACTACAAAACAATTAACTTTATATACTGGCCAGGACGTGACACAGTGCTTAGCTACTGTAACTAATGTTTATCATAACTATTTGTAAACAGGCAGGGGGGGCCTGAGAGTGACTGGATTCCAGTGTGGACCCGAAGGAGCAGAGAGAATGGTTTCCATTGACTGTGCTGCTGTGGGTGTTGGAGCTACGAGATGCTATGCCTGCCTGGCTGGAACACTGGATTATCTCAGAAAAACATGAGGAGGATCGGAACACAGCAGGGCTTTCATACAGGACTGGTACAGTGGGCCCAGGCTCTGTTGACTGAGGACCCAGCTCGGTTTAACTCTGTTCTGGACTGTCTTAATAAGACTGGGAGAAATAACAGAAATAACATACAATAGATTGATCAATCAGTACTTGTATCGGCAAAACTGATAGAGATTAACCCACTGGGCAAAATTTTTTGAATCAACGTTGTTTCCACGTCATTTCAACAACAACAACAGAAAATCTACGTGATGACGTTGAATCAACGTGGAAAACTTATCGGATCAAAAAGTCATCAACGTGAGGGCATTTCATCTTTTTCCACCTAACTTTTAACCTAAATCCAATGACATGGTGACATTTGTTGTTGATTTCAAGTTGAATTCACGGTTAGTTGACAACTCAACCAAATGTAAATCCACACTTGACATTGAACTGACGTCTGTGCCCAGTGGGATGATGAAATAAGACTAGGATTAAAATATTGTCTAACAGGGGATGGACTCTCTAGTTTCATGCCACATTGTTTAAAAAAAGAATAGGCATCAGATACTTAAGCAATAAGGCCCGGTGGGGATGTGGTATATGGCCAACATAGCACGGCAAAGGGCTGTTTTTAAGCACGACGAAACGCAGAGTGCCTGGATACAGCCCTTAGTCGTGGTATATTGGCCATATACCCCCCCCCCCCCCCCCCCCCCCGTGCTGCCTTATTGCTATTCTAAACTGGTACCAATGTTAGTCGAGCAGTAAAAATAACTGATTTGTCGTACCCGTGGAATACGGTATACCACGGCTCTCAGCCAATCAACATTCAGGGTTCGAACCACCCAGTTTATAAATTACAGTATCATACTAATGATAAAAGAGAATAAACAGATTAGTATTATAGACAGTGAGATCGTAAAAGAGAATAAACAGATTAGTATTATAGACAGTGAGATCCTAAAAGAGAATAAACAGATTAGTATAATAGACAGTGAGATCCTAAAAGAGAATTAACAGATTAGTATTATAGACAGTGCGATCCTAAAAGAGAATTAACAGATTAGTATAATAGACAGTGAGATCCTAAAAGAGAATAAACAGATTAGTATTATAGACAGTGAGATCCTAAAAGATAATTAACAGATTAGTATTATAGACAGTGAGATCCTAAAAAAGAATAAACAGATTTGTATTATAGACAGTGAGATCCTAAAAGAGAATAAACAGATTTGTATAATAGACAGGTTCAACAAGCTATGGAATACACATAGTTATCTTTGAGGTGGAATGTTTCAATACCACAATGTTTTTGTTGACTGTACCAACACCATAGTATTTTCAATACACAACCAACAATACATTAGAGTACATTAGTCACCTCAGATGTAGTGTGATGGATCTCCCCTCCTCTTCCAAGCAGTCGTTGGAAAAGCAGCGTGTTCTTCAGCAGTCCTGTGGTGCTGTGGTTGTATAGGTCAGAGGTGGATGTAGGTAGCCGGTTGGCTGGTTGAGGGGGAGGCAGAGACAGAGGCCTTGAAGGTTCAGCTCAGTCCACAGGTACGAACGAGGACCTGAGAGGTCAGGTTGGCTTCTGCAGAGGGGTGAAGAGCTAGCTTCAACACCCAGGACAGGACAGGACTGGAGAGAGGGCTGCCCTCTGAGATGCCAGCTAGCGCAAGTCTGTGTGGCAGTGGGTAGAAGCATACGCTTGTGTGTCTGTCAGTGTGTTTGTGTAAGCGTGTGTGACAGTGTGTGTCTCCCGTGTTTTTGTGTGTGTGTGTGTGTGTCTCCCAGTGCCTGGTGTTCAAGTACAATGACACGCTGTTCTCCACTGCTGTTCTCTCTGTCCGACCCCCCCACACCATCATCCATTCATTCCTCCATCCATCCAGGCCAACAACCCATTCGGTCTTCTTTTTCATATTTTTGTTCCCTTGTTCTTTGATGTGCGCTGTTCTTTTCATCCCCCTGTTTCTAATGTTTTATGGGTTCAACTGAAGTTGGTGACTGAGGCGGGTCACAGAGGGCTCTAGTTTAGTTCTTTCCCTTATTCTACCTCCTGTTCACATGAAGGAAAGAGAAAAATAAAGAGGAAAATCATGTCTCCTAAAGACCTGCCTTTAACTTGAACTTTGGGAGTTACAAAAGGACCGTTGTAGCTGTGGTAATCAACCATCAACCTGTTAACCATGCTGATCAACGACGAGAATTCAACTATCCAAACGAGAGAAACAGGAAGTACTGGGAGAACAGACAGGGATCAAAATGTACTTTTTACATTTTACATTTAAGTCATTTAGCAGACGCTCTTATCCATAGTGACTTATAGTTAGTGCATTCATCTTAAAATAGCTAGCTGGGACAACCACATATAACAGTACGTTTCTTTTTTAACTCAATAAAGTAGTTATCAGCAAGGTCAGTGCTGTAGGAAAACAGAAGTTCAATTTAAGTTGGAGGGGGAATAAGACTGGGATGTCTTATTTAAGATACTCTTTGAAGAGGTAGGGTTTCAGATGTTTTCAGAAGATGGGCAGGGACTCTGCTGTCCTAGCTTCATGAGGAAGCTGGTTCCACCATTGGGGTGTCAGGACAGAGCAGAGCTTTGACTGGGCTGAGTGGGAGCTGCCCTCCCCTAGGGGTGGGAGGATCAAGAGACCAGAACGGAGTACTCAGGTTTTTTTTTTTTTTTTATTGAACCTTTATTTAACTTGGCAAGTCAATTAAGAACAAATTCTTATTTACAATGATGGCCTAACCCGGCCAAACCCTAACCCGGACGACACTGAGCCAATTGTGCGCCACCCTATGGGACTCCCAATCACGGCCGGTTGTGATACAGCCTGGAATCAAACCAGAGTCTGTATTGACGCCTCTAGCACGGAGATCCAGTGCCTTAGACCGCTGCGCCATTCGGGTGGTTGGGGTGTAGTGTTTGAGCATAGCCTGAAGGCAGGGAGGGGCAGTTCCCCTTGCTGCTCCATAGGTAAACACCATGGTCTTATAGTGGATAGTTGGTCTTGTAGTGGATGGATGGTCTTGTGTCTTTGGCTATGCCGGATTAAGTGATATGACATGCTATTCTATAAAATCCTTTCTCTGTAATTAATATTACCTGATTGAGCTAATCATGTAAATGTAATTAACTAGAAAGTTGGGGCACCACGAAAGAGTGTTTATAGAACTGTTATCTTCCGAATAAACTCTGAAAGACCTAGTAATATTTTACATCAATAGCAGTCAATATTAATCGTCACCTTATTTCAGTCTCATCTGAAAGTTGTAAATTCTTGGTTATCTTCACGAACCCTGGCTAACAAGTTGAATCAGCAACACAAAATTGGGTTAAATTATTTATTTACTAAATACCTAACTAATCACACAGAATTACATATAAACAGAATGCAAATGATGTCATACAGAAAACATCCCTGGTGGACGGAACCTGTATGAAGGCTTGTTACACAAAGAGAGGGGGTTGGGCTTGAATGAAAGAGCGGGAAGACTGAGGAACAAAGGGAGAAGCTGTGCTATCGTAAATACAGTATCTTATGCATTCTAAATTACCGCCCATTTGGAAAAGGAAAATGCAATAAATATTTACTCTGAGCTGTGCTTCGGTAGATTGGTCGTAGATGCTGGCCGTGTTGGCCAACATAGATCTTCCTGTCCTCGGAAGAATGTCTCTGGTGGTAAATTGGATACGGTGTAGTATCTTCGTTGTGTGTTAGACTGGATATGTCGTCCGTCCTTTCCTAGCCCACGTTTACAGCTGCTGTTGCTAACTCAACGGCTAGGATGTCTCACTTCTTCAGCGAATAAGTGTTCAAAGTTCATACCATTCACAACCAAAGCTCATGCTGAGGTTGGCTTAGTTCTGTAGTTGACATGTTAGTCCTTTTTAACGTATGGACCGTCGTCCTATCGTCCTCGGAACAGGAGGTTACATTTCGTCAAGGGCTTATATAGTGGAGGGAGAGAAGGGTGTGTTTCATAGTTTATAACCCATGTCTCTTCACAGGGGTGGGCCACTGATTGAGCAGGGCTCTAACCTTATGAAAACCCAATTCTCTCATTTGGAAGCTAAAATTACATTTAATCTTATCACAAATAGTTTCATATTCAAACATTTAAATTGCACAACAATTCCATGTGAATCTGATAACTAGAATGTGTAGACTTTCCCAGATACAGTTTATGTCGTCCTGTCATAAGTCATAATGTCTCAGATGACCACCGAACAGACATCATATACATTAAGTACCAACGCATATTTTCAACTGGTTCTATTACCAAAATATTGTTCCTTTCCCCCCACTTGTTTGATGTTCCCAGACTCTCCATGTTTAACAAAGGCTATTCAAGAGTCCTTCAGTAGAGTCAGAGAGAAAGGGAGAAAGGGAGAAAGGTATTTATGGGGGGGTCATAAACCTTACCCACAGGCCAATGTCATGACAATGGATGGCCTTGTAGTGGATGGATGGCCTTGAGGTGGACAGTTGGTCTTGTAGTGGACAGTTGGTGTTGTAGTGGATGGATGGTTTTGTAGTGGATGGATGGTCTTGTAGTGGGTGGATGGTTTTGTAGTGGATGGATGGTCTTGTAGTGGGTGGATGGTTTTGTAGTGGATAGATGGTCTTATAGTGGATGGATGGTCTTGTAGTGGATGGATGGTCTTGTAGTGGATGGATGGTCTTATAGTGGATGGATGGTCTTGAGGTGGATGGATGGTCTTGTAGTGGATAGATGGTCTTGTAGTGGATGGATGGTCTTGTAGTGGATGGATGGTCTTGTAGTGGATGGATGGTCTTGAGGTGGATGGATGGTCTTGTAGTGGATAGATGGTCTTGTAGTGGATAGATGGTCTTGTAGTGGATGGATGGTCTTGTAGTGGATGGATGGTCTTGTAGTGGATAGATGGTCTTATAGTGGATAGATGGTCTTGTAGTGGATGGATGGTCTTGTAGTGGATGGATGGTCTTATAGTGGATAGATGGTCTTGTAGTGGATAGCCTTGTAGTGGATAGACTTGTAGTGGATAGCTTTGGAGTGGATAGCCTTGTAGTGGATAGCCTTGGAGTGGATAGCCTTGGAGTGGATAGCCTTGTAGTGGATGGGAGCATTAGTTGTGCTGACAACTTTAAAGGCCCAGTTCAATCAAAAACTAGACCTTCCTGTGTTTTCATATATTTCCACACTATGAGATTGGAATACATCTGTGCAACTGGGAAATTTATGATAATGCCCTTGTAGTGTAAGAGCTGTTTAAAAAGGCCACCTGAAATTACAGCCTGTTTTGGTGGGATGGAGTTTTGGCCTGCCTGGTGACATCACCAGGTCAAAAATTGGTTCCAAACCTCTCAGCCAATAACAGATAGTTTTCAGTTCCCCCTCCCCTACTCAGACCACTCCCAGACAGTCCTAGCTACATTCTTGTTTGAGAATTTGCTCTTTTTTTAAGAAGCTCATTTGTTTCTTTTTGACCATTTAAATTGAAAACATTCACAGTAAGCCACTTCATTGTTACCCAGAAATGATTTGACATTTAAATAAAATGTCTGCATTGGACCTTTAAGAAGTTAGGGGTACCAGACAGTCAGAGGGGAACCAGAAAAAGAGATGATCAATCCTACCTTTCAAGCACATCACCTGGAGTATCTATCCAGGAGTCCATATTTCCATCTGAAATCATACTGGGCAAGTTAGCCAGCTGTTAGCCAGCTGTTAGCCAGCTGGGTAGCATGACTGGATAAGGTAGATACATGAATGGTCAAGGTTGCTTGTTAAATCAAACAAATAGTTAGGGCCTGCGGCATGGTTTTTGAAATTACTCACATTAGTCATTCTAGAACTAGAATGTATGTGAATAATTTACAGATGTTTTAATGATGCACAGAAATATTTAAAAAATCAACGCTGTAAAAATAGATATATTTGAGGGTTCATAAATACTGTCATAAATTATAATTCAAATACATTATAGCATTACTATTGATTACCCAGCTCATTCCCTGATAATGCAGTGTCTGTATTAACTCAATATTAGGAAAGAAGCTGGTTTATCCAACTGAAAATGCAGACGTGAGAGAGGACTGAGTGAGCCTTATTCTACATTAGGTTACATAATGACATTATTAAATTACTATTCCAGGTGTGGGGTTAAGTCAGGGGGCTCAGATGCTACAGAAGCTAGTACTAATAATCAGAGGAGCGATATTCCTGCCTCCATGTTGCCTCCCAGGACTAAAGAGCGGATGTAGTCTATCAGTGAAGCTATCTGTAAACGTATGGATGTGAACCCCAGTCTCCGCGCAGTAGAAGGACACTCGGCCCTCCACGTAGTCCAGAAACACCCCCACCTTCCTGGGCTTCTGCTCCAGGCCCACGGGGGTGACAGCGGGGGAGGTGTTAGCTACGTATTGACCCCCGCTCTTTAGGCTCAGTGTCCAGAAGCCATTGGCTGGGCTGACTGTAAACTTCCCTTTCCTGTTGATGGACTGTCTGGCCACGCCCAGGTTCCACTCTATCTTCTCTCCCACCTCCACCTCCCAGTAGTACCTGGAATGGAGTCAACATTAGTCCAGTAGTACCTGGAATGGAGTCAACATTAGTACCTGGAATGGAGTCAACATTAGTCCAGTAGTACCTAGAATGGAGTCAACATTAGTACCTGGAATGGAGTCAACATTAGTCCAATAGTACCTAGAATGGAGTCAACATTAGTCCAATAGTACCTAGAATGGAGTCAACATTAGTACCTGGAATGGAGTCAACATTAGTATCTGGAATGTAGTCAACATTAGTCCAGTAGTACCTGGAATGGAGTCAACATTAGTATCTGGAATGTAGTCAACATTAGTCCAGTAGTACCTAGAATGGAGTCAACATTAGTCCAATAGTACCTAGAATGGAGTCAACATTAGTACCTGGAATGGAGTCAACATTAGTATCTGGAATGTAGTCAACATTAGTCCAGTAGTACCTGGAATGGAGTCAACATTAGTACCTGGAATGGAGTCAACATTAGTACCTGGAATGGAGTCAACATTAGTACCTGGAATGGAGTCAACATCAGTCCAGTAGTACCTGGAATGGAATCAACATTAGTCCAGTAATGGAGTCAACATTAGAACCTGGAATGGAGTCAACATTAGTCCAGTAGAACCTGGAATGGAATCAACATTAGTCCTGTAGAACCTGGAATGGAGTCAACATTAGTCCAGTAGAACCTGGAATGGAGTCAACATTAGAACCTGGAATGGAGTCAACATTAGAACCTGGAATGGAGTCAACATTAGAACCTGGAATGGAGTCAACATTAGTCCAGTAGAACCTGGAATGGAGTCAACATTAGAACCTGGAATGGAGTCAACATTAGAACCTGGAATGGAGTCAACATTAGTCCAGTAGAACCTGGAATGGAGTCAACATTAGAACCTGGAATGGAGTCAACATTAGAACCTGGAATGGAGTCAACATTAGAACCTGGAATGGAGTCAACATTAGTCCAGTAGAACCTGGAATTAAGTCCATGTTTTCATCATTACAACTGATGAACTTTGTATTCAAGTCCAGTCCAAGTTATATTATAACTTATGAACTTTGTATTCAAGTCCAGTCCATGTTTTCATCATTACAACTGATGAACTTTGTATTGAAGCCCAGTCCATGTTTTCATCATTATAACTGATGAACTTAGTATTGAAGTCAGTCCATGTTTTACTACAGCACTAGTTAAGGTAAAGAGCCAGGAGTGAATCTTAACTTCTACTTAAGTATGTATCCCCGCAATAGTTTCAGTAAAGTTCAACAAACAAACTATATCAGACGGCCTGACATTCGTTCTTAGAACCATAGATATATGATCATAGATCTTTATGATAATATAGATATAGAACGCCGCTATTATATAGGCAAACAGTACCTGCCGCTGCTGAAGGATTCTCTTCCCAGGACATTGGCCACACGGTCAAACCTCTTGGGGTTGTCTGGGACCTCCTGGTGTTTGTCTGTGTGTCGCACCTGTTTCCGGTCATCTGAGACCGAGAGGAAGGCGTGGGCTGTCTTGGGACTCAGGGAGATGTCTACTAGGGTATAGGAAGGAGAGAGAATCATATAAGTGCCATGGCAACAGAAAACTCACCTTAGTAAAACAAGTACTTTCATAGAGGCCCAATGCTGCCTTTCTTATATCAATATCCAATTATTTTCTGAATAATAATTAAGTACCTTACTGTAATAGATTTCCATAAAAATTGGCAAAAATTTGAAAAGTATTTCTCAAGCAAGATTTTTTCTAGGACTGTCTGGGAGTGGTCTGAGGGCGGAGGGGAAAATGTAAGACTAGCCGTTATTGGCAGAGAGGTTAGGAACTCTCTTTGCTATTAGTCTATTAACCAATGCACCACATTGTGATGTCACCATGGAAAGCCTAAACTCCCGCCCACGCGAACCTGCTGATTAAGATTGTATTTTCAACCATTAACTATCAGGAAATAACACTTTCCAACACTTTTACAGTGTTAGTTTCATCAGCTGTTGTACAATATGATATAAAACACATACAAACTGCATTTTGACTGCACTGGGCCTTTAAGAACAACAGAAAAAGAGATATTATGGCGTATCTAACTCTTCGGCAGGTGGAGACATACCTGTGTATTTCTGTATTTTCTTCAGCTCTGCAAAAGATAACAGTTCCAGTAAGAATCCTTCCCAGACAAACAGATCTGACATTTCACTCACCCTAAAGATATGCAGTAGAATAATACTGTAACCATTTATCAGATGCTGACAGATGTCTAATCAGCACAAAACATGTAGGCTATTAAAGTGAGGTGGATCCAGTACGATATGAAAGATAGTATCCGTAGTATAATACTCACCAGCTTTAGAGAGTCTACGGAGCTCTCCCTTAACCATGTCCATCAGGTCTGACACTGCTCTCCTGGTCACGCCCATACAGGGGTCTGTCTCCACGGAAACCTTGGACCAGTCCCTCCTCTCAGAGTAGCCCGTGGTGGAAGTGGTGCTCTGCAACGTTCATTGAGGACAAACAAACAAACAATGTTATATTTTAAGATTAAATGTAGGTGGTTGGGGGACTAATTTAAGGGTTCAAGCCTTTTCTTCTGTGGTCATGATTGAAACTGTTAAGAAACTCTGTTTTATAAACTCTTTTTGGAAATTAAGACATGAGGAAGCAAAGGTCAACGTGTAGACCTACTGTGTCCTAATCTACATTATAAAGCGGGTAGTTTGTGTCCTGGATTCTGATTGGCTGGAAGCTGAGGTATATCAGACGTTATAAACTGGGTGGTTCGAGCCCTGAATGCTGATTGGCTGAATGCCGTGGTATACCACGGGTATGAAAGAACATTTATTTTTACTGTTCTAATTACGTTGGTAATCAGTTTTAAGGTGTGTATCCAGGCTGTACTCTGCTTTGCGTCGTGCATAAGAACAGCCCTTGGTTCTGGTATATTGACTATATGCCACACCCCCTCGGGCCTTATTGCTTAAGTATATGCTTACCGCTCTGGGGTAAAGTTTCCCCTAGGCACAGATCTAGGATCAGCTTCCTTTCCCTCAATCTAAACCTTAACCATTAGTGGAGAAAATGCTAAACTGACCCAAGATGAGCGTCTAGGGGCGACTTCACCCTACTCCATGCTTACCACTGCAACACTCTTCTGACCACCACCACCACAGAGCTCATCATGGCTCTGCTGAGAATGACAAGGCCCCAGGTCAGTGTCTCCATTCCTCAGATGTTGAATCTCCTGTTCCAGCTCCTTCACCAGCTTCTCAACAACCCTCTAAAGAAACACATAAACATTGTTACATTTGGTATATTGATAATCACATTGTATTCTGTCATAAGGTGGTGGATGAGGTGAGTTTTTCCCTTACTATGTAAAGCGCTTTGTGTACCTCACTTACGAGAAAGGAGCTAAATAAATCCAATCCATTATTATTAATATTGTAAGTTAATAAGTTCATAAATAAATCAGAGTATTACTGTACATTACAGACCTCCTCCTCCCCCTGTCTCTCCTCGATGGCTGTCACCACGGCCTTGTGGCTCTTCTCCATGGAACTGACGAGGGCAGAGAACACCTTCTGGCTCTCACGCACCTCCCTCACACACGAGTTCTGATTGGACAAGAGACTGTCAATATCTCAGACACGAGTTCTAATTGGAAAAGAGACTGTCAATATCTCAGACACGAGTTCTAATTGGATAAAATACATGTCTGTATCTCATATCACTTTAAGATGATAAGGTGTGATTGGACAAAACATGTATGTGGTAAGGGTGATGGATTTGTCTAACTCATCTAGCTCTACATAAGGGCGTAGGGTGTAGGGCATCTCTAACCCTGTACCTGTAGAGCTACCATCCTGTAGGACCTATCTAACCCTGTACCTGGAGATCTACCATCCTGTAGGACCTCTCTAACCCTGTACCCGGAGATCTACCATCCTGTAGGACCTCTCTAACCCTGTACCTGGAGATCTACCACCCTGTAGGCCTCTCTAACCCTGTACCTGGAGATCTACCATCCTGTAGGACCTCTCTAACCCTGTACCTGGAGATCTACCACCCTGTAGGCCTCTCTAACCCTGTACCTGGAGATCTACCACCCTGTAGGACCTCTCTAACCCTGTACCTGGAGATCTACCATCCTGTAGGACCTCTCTAACCCTGTACCTGGAGATCTACCATCCTGTAGGCCTCTCTAACCCTGTACCTGGAGACCTACCATCCTGTAGGGCCTCTCTAACCCTGTACCCGGAGATCTACCACCCTGTAGGACCTCTCTAACCCTGTACCTGTAGAGCTACCATCCTGTAGGTTTTCACTACAACCCCAATCTAGCGCACCTGATTCTAATAATTAGCTGGTTGATAAACTGAACTAGGTTAGTTATAACTGGGGTTGGAGTGAAAACCTACAGGAAGGTAGCTCTCCAGGAACAGGCTTGGAGAGCCCTGGTGTAGGGGCTAGGGGCCAATTTGGGATCGGGACTCACTTTGAGGAGCTGTAGAGAGTGTCTGAGTCTGTCAACTTTCTTCAGTCTCTCCTGGATCATCTGGTCAATGTCTACAACCTGTGGCTGCAGAAAAAGATTACACCAAGGTATCATGACATCAAGAGGATTACACCAAGGTATCATGACATCAAGAGGATTACACCAAGGTATCATGACATCAAGAGGGTTACACCAAGGTATCATGACACCAAGAGGATTACACCAAGGTATCATGACATCAAGAGGATTACACCAAGGTATCATGACACCAAGAGGATTACACCAAGGTATTATGACATCAGAGGGTTACACCAAGGTATCATGACATCAAGAGGGTTACACCAAGGTATCATGACATCAAGAGGATTACACCAAGGTATCTATTACAGGTACACTGTAGCGTCTTGAACCTCTTAATGTCACAAGATGTTGTACTAAGGTCACTAGAATACCATGTCGTGGCTCTCCTCAGGGCTCTCAGGCCGTGTCTTCCTGTAGTTGTCACAGACGTCAGCCAGGATGCGGTTGACACTAAGGTCTGGCCTGGAATGGAACAACCTCTTGCAGAGGGGACAGTAGTCTGAACGGTGCCGGGTCCAGTACCTGTAATGAGCCCAGTCCATGTTTTCATTATGCTGATAACTAATACACTCAATACTCCAGTCCATGTTTTCATTATGCTGATAACTAATACACTCAGTACTCCAGTCCATGTTTTCATTATGCTGATAACTAATACACTCAGTACTCCATTCCATGTTTTCATTGTGCTGATAATACACTCAGCACTCCAGTCCATGTTTTCATTATGCTGATAACTAATACACTCAGCACTCCAGTCCATGTTTTCATTATGCTGATAACTAATACACTCAGTACTCCATTCCATGTTTTCATTATGCTGATAACTAATACACTCAGCACTCCATTCCATGTTTTCATTGTGCTGATAATACACTCAGCACTCCAGTCCATGTTTTCATTATGCTGATAACTAATACACTCAGCACTCCAGTCCATGTTTTCATTATGCTGATAACTAATACACTCAGTACTCCATTCCATGTTTTCATTGTGCTGATAATACACTCAGTACTCCATTCCATGTTTTCATTATGCTGATAACTAATACACTCAGTACTCCAGTCCATGTTTTCATTATGCTGATAACTAATACACTCAGTACTCCAGTCCATGTTTTCATTATGCTGATAACTAATACACTCAGTACTCCAGTCCATGTTTTCATTATGCTGATAACTAATACACTCAGTACTCCAGTCCATGTTTTCATTATGCTGATAACTAATACACTCAGTACTCCAGTCCATGTTTTCATTATGCTGATAACTAATACACTCAGTACTCCAGTCCATGTTTTCATTATGCTGATAACTAATACACTCAGTACTCCAGTCCATGTTTTCATTATGCTGATAACTAATACACTCAGTACTCCAGTCCATGTTTTCATTATGCTGATAACTAATACACTCAGTACTCCAGTCCATGTTTTCATTATTCTCTGCAATGCTTTCAATAAAGTTCAACAAACGATATCAGACACCCCCGACCTCCATTTCTTCTAATCGTAAGATAAAGAGGGGACGTACCCACACAGGCAGGCCTGACAGAAACTGTGGCCACACGGAGTAGTCACAGGACTGCTGAAGATGTCCTTACACAGCGGGCACAGGAAGTGCCTCTCGGAGACGAGGCTGATGGTAGAGATGGTAGATGCCATGCCCTGGAAGGACGCCATAGAAATCAATAAATTCATCCTTCTGTACCCTTCTTTTCCCGCTGTCCCTCTAATCCATCTCTCCACCATTTCCAATTCCCCCTTTTCTAAAAAGGTCCAAGTTCAATATATTACGAGATTGAGCATTAAACACTTTGTAGTATCAGATACTTGTAGTGTACCGTCTCTCATTAACAGGGAAGCAACTTTCACTGGGGACGAGGGGGGGACATTTATCTCCCCCCATTACCATTGTAATTTGATACTAAACGAGGCAACGGTATGCTTTAGGACCATGCGGACGCCTCCGAACGGTCGTGGAGACTGTTTGAAAATAGATATTATGTCCCCACCAGTTTAATCATTGTCGTCCCCCCACTTCTAAAAACCAAAGTTGTGCCCCATTAAATATCAATATATAGATGAAATGTAATGTCAAATCTCTCTAAATACCTTTATGTTCTTGTCATGTAATACTTCAATTTGATAGGCCAGACAGAGTTCAAGTGTACAGTTTTTTTTTTTACAAGTTATTTGCAAGTTATTGTTTCCAATGGAAGAAGAGTGTGCGTAAAAAGCCACAGTATTCACTCGCCTCAAGGTTAAACTTAATCAACTAGTCAAAGTGAAAAAGTTGGGTTACACTGCCTTTGTAAAGTATTCAGAGCCCTTGACTTTTTTCACATTTTGTTAGGTTACAGCCTTATTCTAAAATTGATTAATTAAATAATGAAAAGCAAAGCAAAAACAGGTTTAGACATTTTTTGCAAATTTATGAAAAATAAAAAACTTAAATATTGGTATTCAGACCCCAGCGATTACAGCCTTGAGTCTTCTTGGGTATGACGCTACAATCTTTGCACACCTGTATTTGGGGAGTTTATCCCATTCTTCTCAGCAGATCCTCAAGCTCACGAAGCCACTCATGCATTGTCTTGGCTGTGTGCTTAGGGTCGTAGTCCTGTTGGAAGGTGAACCGTCGCCCCAGTCTGAGGCCCTGAGTGCTCTGGAGCAGGTTTTCATCAAGGATCTCTCTGTACTTTGCTATGTTCATCTTTGCCTCGATCCTGACTAGTCTCCCAGTCCCTGCCGATGAAAAACATCCCCACAGCATGATACTGCCACCACCATGCTTCACCGTAGGGATGGTGCCAGGTTTCCTCCAGACGTGACATTTGGCATTCAGGCCAAAGAGTTCAGTCTTGGTTTCATCAGACCAGAGAATCTTGTTTCTCATGGTCTGAGAGTCTTTAGGTGTCTTTTGGCAAACTCCAAGCGGGCTGTCATGTGTCTTTTACTGAGGAGTGGTTCCCATCTGGCCAGAAAGGCCTGATTTGTGGAGTGTTGCAGAGATGGTTGTCCTTCTGGAAAGTTCTTCCATCTCCACAGAGGAACTCTGGAGGTCTGTCAGAGTGACCATCGGGTTATTGATCACCTCCCTGACCAAGGCCCTTCTACCCAGATTGCTCAGTTTGGCCGAGCGGCCAGCTCTAGGAAGAGTATTGGTGGTTCCAAACTTCTTCCATTTAAGAATGATGGAGGCCACTGTGTTCTTGGGGACCTGCAGAAATGTTTTGGTACCCTTCACCAGATCTGTGCCTCAACACAATCCTGTCTCGGAGCTCTGCGGACAATTCCTTCGACGTCATGGCTTGATTTTTGCTCTGACATACACTGTCAACTGTGGGACCTTATATAGACAGGTGTGTACCTTTCTCAATTTTAAGTCTCATAGCAAAGGGTATTTCTGTTTATAGATTTTTATAAATTTGCCCCCCCCCCAAAAAAAACAACAACTGTTTTTGCTTTGTCATTATGGGGTATTGTGTGTAGATTGCTGAGGAATTGTATTTATTTAATCCATTTTAGAATAAGGCTGTAACTTAACAAAATGTGGAAAAAGTCAAGGGGTCTGAATACTTTCCGAAGGCAGTGTTTGTGACCGTTTTCTCTCAGCAGGGAATATAATACAATCGTACTTTCCAAGGTGAAATAACGAAGACTGATTCATTCAATAACCTCTTTCCCATTTGCTGATAAATAACAAACTGAAGGAGGACACAGGTTTATAAAACTCATCTGAAACCCAGGGACAGCGGAGGGCCACTGAAGTGAAGATGTTAACGCTGACTAGAGGGAACATATTTTGTCTTAAATATAGTGTGTGTCCTAAATGGCACCCTATTCCCTATGGGGCCCTGGGTCAAAAGTAGTGCAGGGAATAGGGAATTTTCAGTATTGGTTGGAGGAAGCCATTGATACTTGGCGCAGCCAACAGACTCCCAACACAGTGACGTCCTTGACATCACTACAGCGA
Source organism: Salmo salar (assembly GCF_965601325.2). Classification (NCBI taxonomy): domain Eukaryota; kingdom Metazoa; phylum Chordata; class Actinopteri; order Salmoniformes; family Salmonidae; genus Salmo; species Salmo salar. The sequence continues at coordinate 96,338,357 of NC_138293.1, read as the reverse complement.
GCAGAGTCACGTTCCAGCTCATCCGATCTGATTGGACGAAAGACAGAATGTGGAGATTGTTATTATCAACTCCATGGTCAAACATGTTTCTTTGTCAAGCAGCGGAATGCTCACGTTTTGGATATTTCACTATTGGAACTCTTTCAGGTCACAGATTCACCTGAACTCACCTAATGTTTCTGCGTGTGTCTCAGAGCCAAGTCAGTTATGTGATCATCTGTGTCATTCAAAGAAAAGTGTGTCAGTCTATGTCTGTCTGTCTGTCTGTGTCTGTCTGTGTGTTTGAGAGACAAGAGAGCGTAAAATTCCTTGGTATGCAGTAGAACAGGTAACACCAAATATTCTGTTACATAATCAAGGAACCAACACAACACTCAATACCTGCATGAGCTCTTCAAGATATTATTCTCCCTAGAATCATAACCGTTTGTTTTACCTCAAAGCGGTATTGTATTTTCTCTCTTTTACCTGTTGAAAACAAACAGTGTAGTACCTATAAAGTTGTGACTTCCTGAACTGAGAAGAGTGACATCCTGACCTGTTCAGTCGTAAACATGTAATAAAAGAAAATGGACGTTTCACATACTGTTCTGAAGAGAGAGCCGACATCCTGACAAGGAGGATAGATTAGAATACGCTTTATTGTTCCCAGGCTGTGTTCAATATTTACAACCTATGTTCAGAATGTTATTGAGTTAAGAAAAGCCACTATTAAGAAGTTAAACCTACCTGTCCCACTTGTTCCTGGCCAGGTGCTCAGAGCTTCTGTCGCTAGTCAGTCTGTCTCTCTTCCTGTATTCAGAGGCCAGGTGCTCAGAGCTTCGGTCGCTAGTCAGTCTGTCTCTCTTCCTGTATTCAGAGGCCAGGTGACAGGTATGAGTTCCTAGAAAGGTGCTGTGGGTGGGGTTTAATCCAGGTGTGTTCAGCTGTTGTCAGTCAATCAGGCGTTTGCTTTGGGAGGAGGCTGTAACCTTAGACATTGGCTATGTCCCAATTATCTCTCCTTCTTCCTGAAATGTGCACTTCACTACTCCCCACAAATGTAAAAGCATTTGATTGGTGGAGCCATGGACTATAGGCTAGAGGAAGTTTCCATATTTCCTATATTAATTTCAAATATGTAAAGTGAAGTAAACAAATGCATACTTGGGGAGAAGGGACAGTCTTTGGTAAGGCCCTGACAAACAGCAGCACCAGGCCCAGCAGTAGCTCTGGTCCAGGGTGTTAGAGCTGTCAAACAGCAGCACCAGGCCCAGCAGTAGCTCTGGTCCAGGGTGTTAGAGCTGACAAACAGCAGCACCAGGCCCAGCAGTAGCTCTGGTCCAGGGTGTTAGAGCTGTCAAACAGCAGCACCAGGCCCTGCAGTAGCTCTGGTCCAGGGTGTTAGTGTGGCTTGCTAACGCTGAGCCTTCCTGAAGGCTCACTAACACCCTGGACCAGAGCTAGCCCTCCAGTAGCTAGTCTCGTCCACTAGCCAGCGCTGTCTCTCTGTAATGTATCAGTTGAGCCTGTGGATGAGGCTATGTGGTGGCTATCCTCGTCCCCAGCCTCAACTGCCACACACAGAGACAGACGGAGACAGAGGAGACAGAGACAGAGATAGATGAGAGAGAGAGATACAGTACAGTATAAGTGGGTTCTGCAGCCAGAGATCCAGTAGTCATTGTGGAAGGCTGGACACCAGAGCCCTGCTAGAGTGGATTAGTGCAGCAGTGTAGGAGTTTAGCTGTGTAGCCGTTAAAGAGTGCTGGAGGGACGGCTGGTGGAAAGGTTAAGTGAAATGTTTTTGAGATGGAAGTGTTGAAGCTGAAAGAGCAAGTGAACCTAGGGAGAAAGACTGGTCTCTCCTGATTGAACGGTCTGTGAGACTGTTTCAGTACAGTATGCAATGGAAGATCAGACATGTGCTTTAACACAATACAAATACCACAGGGAAACAAAACAGGGATTTGTTTTCAAAATCAGGGAATTTATTAGGCAAAATAGAGACACATACAACAGCAGTAATATAAAATTAAAAATAACTATGTTCTTTCATAAATGGATGTAGAATGTATATTTACATTTTACCTATTTAAATGTACACAGATGTATTGGGAATTCCAAAGACAGCAAAAACAACAGTACATTTAGAATGTGTTTAAATATTCCATCGTTAAAGGATCTCCCTTTATTCATGATTACGTATTTCAACAACGAATGTGTGTAAAATAAACTACTAGTACCATCACCAGACCAGCAGCCAAAAATCAACAGTGTCTATTATCTACAAAACATACATCTCTGAATATTTTCTCAATGACAAATAAGTTTCATTACTGAACTGATTGGCCTCAGACCTCTACAAATCTGACAGTGGTGTTAAACTGTGCAGGAACGGCAACAATATGACACAACCTGTTAAACTGTGCAATGCATCATCGATGTAGGCACCATCGTCTCAACGTCTATTCATTTGTGCAGCAGCGTTTGTGACGTAACCCCATGCCGCACTGGCAGCACCTCCTATGACACCCCCGACAACGGCACCTACAGCGGCTCCCACCGCCATACCCTCAAACCCCATGACCGCTCCACATAAAGCCCCTAGAGCTGCCCCTTTACCTACTGCAGCAGCATAGTCAACTGCTGTTAGAGTAAATCCCAGTACCTCTGAGATCTTCCTCTCAGCCTTCTCTCGGTTCTCTACTCTTATCCTTGTCTCAAACTGCAGCATCTCCTTCTCAAGACCTTCACCTGTGTACCTGCTCTCCAGCTCCTTCCTCTTTGTCAGCATCTCTTTCTTTCTCCCTTTCATCATGAAACGCTCCTCTTTCTGGATGCTCTCCTCTGCTTCCTGGTATTGGTGATTGGAGTAGAATCTGCATCCGTTATCCCTCACCATGTCGTCCATCTTCTCCAGGAGCTGTCTGGAAACCTTCTCATCGCTCCGGGCCTTCCTCTCATTGAAGAGGTGATACCTTTGGCCACACTTCTCAATGAGCTCCCTGAAGTCTCTGTTAGTCTTGACTTTCTTCTCAAGAGCTGAATCCTCCTTCTCCTCTTCATGGCACACCACAACCATCATGTGGTTCAAGATGCTGTCCCCAAAATGCTTTGTGATGAGTTCCAGGATACTTACTGCACTTGGTGAGATGTTGTTCAGGTCGAATGCAAAGAGAACGACGTAGGGACCAGGACAGGACATACACACAGACATCTTGAACACTCTTCTCAGCTCTTTCTGGGATGCCTCATACTCAGAGAGGTTTGGAGTGTTGACCACAGCTAGTTTCCTCTCAAACGCCTCACTCCTGTGTCTCTGACTCTCTGTAATGTTGCAGAGCTCATCATTGAACACATCTGTCCGCAGAATGGAGTTTGCCAGAGAAAATTGACTTCGGCCACTTCTCCCAAAGAGAAGGACTCTAAACTCTGCATCGCCTGACACTGACAAACAAACACACACAAAACCAACAGCCAACAAAAGTACACGATTAGACCAGCATGCACCATTCTCTTGGCCATCACAAGTACACTGCTCAAAAAAATAAAGGGAACACTTAAACAACACATCCTAGATCTGAATGAAAGAAATAATCTTATTAAAAACTTTTTTCTTTACATAGTTGAATGTGCTGACAACAAAATCACACAAAAATAATCAATGGAAATCCAATTTATCAACCAATGGAGGTCTGGATTTGGAGTCACACTCAAAATTAAAGTGGAAAACCACACTACAGGCTGATCTAACTTTGATGTAATGTCCTTAAAACAAGTCAAAATGAGGCTCAGTAGTGTGTGTGGCCTCCACGTGCCTGTATGACCTCCCTACAACGCCTGGGCATGCTCCTGATGAGGTGGTGGATGGTCTCCTGAGGGATCTCCTCCCAGACCTGGACTAAAGCATCCACCAACTCCTGGACAGTCTGTGGTGCAACGTAGCGTTGGTGGATGGAGCGAGACATGATGTCCCAGATGTGCTCAATTGGATTCAGGTCTGGGGAACGGGCGGGCCAGTCCATAGCATCAATGCCTTCCTCTTGCAGGAACTGCTGACACACTCCAGCCACATGAGGTCTAGCATTGTCTTGAATTAGGAGGAACCCAGGGCCAACCGCACCAGCATATGGTCTCACAAGGGGTCTGAGGATCTCATCTCGGTACCTAATGGCAGTCAGGCTACCTCTGGCGAGCACATGGAGGGCTGTGCGGCCCCCCAAGGAAATGCCACCCCACACCATGACTGACCCACCGCCAAACCAGTCATGCTGGAGGATGTTGCAGGCAGCAGAACGTTCTCCACGGCGTCTCCAGACTCTGTCACATCTGTCACGTGCTCAGTGTGAACCTGCTTTCATCTGTGAAGAGCACAGGGCGCCAGTGGCGAATTTGCCAATCTTGGTGTTCTCTGGCAAATGCCAAACGTTCTGCACGGTGTTGGGCTGTAAGCACAACCCCCACCTGTGGACATCGGGCCCTCATACCACCCTCATGGAGTCTGTTTCTGAACGTTTGAGCAGACACATGCACATTTGTGGCCTGCTGGAGGTCATTTTGCAGGGCTCTGGCAGTGCTCCTCCTGCTCCTCCTTGCACAAAGGCGGAGGTAGCGGTCCTGCTGCTGGGTTGTTGCCCTCCTACGGCCTCCTCCACGTCTCCTGATGTACTGGCCTGTCTCCTGGTAGCGCCTCCATGCTCTGGACACTATGCTGACAGACACAGCAAACCTTCTTGCCACAGCTCGCATTGATGTGCCATCCTGGATGAGCTACACTACCTGAGCCACTTGTGTGGGTTGTAGACTCCGTCTCATGCTTCCACTTGTGGGAAAGCACCGCCAGCATTCAAAAGTGACCAAAACATCAGCCAGGAAGCATAGGAACTGAGAAGTGGTCTATGGTCACCACCTGCAGAACCACTCCTTTATTGGGGGTGTCTTGCTTATTGCCTATAATTTCCACCTGTTGTCTATTCCATTTGCACAACAGCATGTGAAATTTATTGTCAATCAGTGTTGCTTCCTAAGTGGACAGTTTGATTTCACAGAAGTGTGATTGACTTGGAGTTACATTGTGTTGTTTAAGTGTTCCCTTTATTTTTTTGAGCAGTATATTTATTTATGTACAGATGAATACACAACTAAAATCTATAGAACTCACAATGAGGAGGCTTGTCCATGCTGCTCTTCCTCCTCCTTTTCGGTTTAGAACCTATGAAAACATTTTAAGTTACAGGCCTACTAAATATACTGTAAACCCATATCCCTTCCTGACATACCATACAATATACTTTACTGTCCATTTCCATGGAAAATTCATTTAGACAAGTCAGCACACAAATACAGGAACACAACACACTATAATACAGTATAATATAAAGTATACTATAAACTGGTTGGTTCGAGTCCTGAATGCTGATTGGCTGACAGCCGTGGCATATCAGACCGTATACCACGGGTATGACAAAACATGTATTTTTACTGCTCTAATTATGTTGGTAACCAGTTTATAATAGCAATAAGACACCTTGGGGGTTTGTGGTATATGGCCAGTATACCACGGCTAAGGGCTGTATCCAGGCACTCCGTGTTGCGTCATGCTTAAGAACAGCCCTTAGCTGTAGTATATTACACCATACCTCCCTCTGGTCTTATTGCTTAAATATACTTTATTGTTATTTACATGGAAATGAATTTAGAGAAGTCAGCGTACACAAACACAACACACTACAATATACTATAATACCTATTTACTACATACAGGCCTACTCAGCAATAACAATTGCAATATCCCACTGGGCACACACTGGTTGAATCAACGTTGAACCAAGGTGGAATAGACGTTGAATTGACGTCTGTGCCCAATGGGATCCAACAATGTATCAAATAAGGAATGATACTCACTCTCATTGGATGCCATAATTGTGCAGCTTAACCTATTAAAACAACAGTGTGTATATGGTTAATGTGGAGGAAATTAGTAGCCTGATAATTGGTGTGGTCAGAACGTATATTTGCATTTCTCAAAAGGCTGGGTACAGGCCTATAAGGGCACGATGCACTGCTTTGTACAGTTACTGTACACCGAAACAATCACAAGTACTTCACAGAAAAAAAACATGACATATAACAATATACTATACATAGGATAATTATAATAAAGCGGACAGGAATATTCAACCAATAGAAAGAACTGTTTTACCGCAGGAATCATGTACGTCCATTACTTACGGAATTTGCCGACTGGAGAATTCAATGTCTTAATTTCTGTCGACGATGTCGTTCGGTCGAGCGCACCGAAACTTTATTTATTCACACATGCTAAAATAACAAACTATATCGTTTATCGTTGCATAATAATCCAGTTCACGATATCATTTAAATGAGAAGATGTAGGCATATACAAATCTGATCAAATCTGTTTGAACTGTAGGCTAGAATGTACATTTTATAATTTAGAGTCAAATCGAAAGTGTTTTCTATGGCTACAGCAAAGCATGATGCATTACGGGTGCACGGATATGCAGTTCACTCATTTAAGTCCATTCCATTGGTTCAATCTACACTCAAGCAAAAGGTAACTCGCCAAATGTTTGACACCTTGTTTTCTCCTTTAGGGCAAGAGGCGTCAGTGCAAGATGCGTCATTACAGTCCCTGGTTCAAATCCAGGCTGTATCACATCCAGCCGTGATTGGGAGTCTCATAGGGCGGCGCACAATTAGCCCAGCATCGTCCAGGGTAGGCCGTCCTTATAAAATAAGAATTTGTTCTTAACTGACTTGCCTTGTTAAATAAAGGTTCAATAAAACATAATAATAATACAGGCAGAAACAGCTGTGCACACCGTGTGGCAGAACCAGTTATGTTTTTACACATCATTGGGCAGAACCTATGACAGACAATTTCAAAGTTAATACATGAGACTATCTCTTATCACCGACGTTACTAGAGAGTCAGTCTCACAGACAGGTCAACCAGGAAAGACTCCAAAGTCTTTGTCTCTCCTGGTTGGCCTGTCTGTGATAAGAGATTGTCTCTCCTGGTTGACCTGTCTGTGATAGATTGTCTTTCCTGGTTGACCTGTCTGTGAGACTGTATAGTTTAGTATGTGGAAGATCAGATCTGTGCTTCAACACAATAAATATAGTACAACAAATGGTCAGGCAATTTATTAGGATTTGAATGGAGATCCATAACAGAAACCCATAGGGATCTTACAGTTTCACATCTTATAAAAACACTCCTAAATATGTACATTTTCGATGGATTGTATGCATTGTTTGGTGTGACATTGTTGTAGCTACCTACGACTTGGTATGACATTGTTGTAGCTACCTACGACTTGTTGTGACATCTATTGGTATGACATAAACGTACCTGTGTGAATCGCAAAGCCAACTTGTCCAAATACAGAGCCTTCAGAAAGTATTTACACCCCTTGAATGTTTCTACATGTTGTTGTGTTACAGTCTGAATTTAGAATGGATTCAGTTGAGATGTTGTGTCGCTGGCCTATACACAATACTCCATAATGTCAAAGTGGAATTATGTTTTTCCAAATTTTCACAAATTAATACAAAATTGAAAAGCGGAAATGTCTTGAGTCAATCATTATTCAAACCCTTTGTTATGGCAAGCCTAAATAAGTTCAGCAGTAAATATTTGCTTAACAATTCACATAATAGGTTGTGTCAGTCACTGTGTGCCATAATAGTGGTTAATATGCTTTTTGGATGACTACCTCATCTCTGTACACAACACATACAATTATCTGTAAGGTCCCTAAGTTGAGCAGTGAATTTCAGAGATTCAACCACAAACACCAGGGAGGTTTTTCCAAAGCCTCGCAAAGGGCACCTACTGGTAGATGGGTAAATAAAACAGACATTGAATTTCCCTTTGAGCATGGTGAAGTTATTAATTACACTTTGGATAGTGTATCAATACACTCAGTCACTACAAAGATACAGGCGTCCTTTCTAACTCAGTTGCCGGAGAGAAAGGAAACCGCTCAAGGATTTCACCATGAGGTCAATGATGACTTTAAAACAGTTACAGAGTTTAATGGCTGTGATAGGAGAAAATTAAGGATGGATCAACAACATTGTAGTAGAACTGTCTAATGATAACATTAAGGTCTAATGATAACATTAAGGGGCAAAAAATGAAGAGGCAAAAGTATCAATGTATGCCGGTGATTCAAGATTTCTCTTGATTCCTCAATCTTCAACCTTGAAGGGACTCATTGAGGACCTGGATAATGTCTCCAGTTTCTCTAAAACCCAACTCTGATGAGTATACTATATTATGGATATAGTCTCTAAAAGATACAAACTTTAAATTGTCATTACAAGCATTTCGCTACACCCGCAATAACATCTGCTAAACACATGTATGTGACCAGTGAAATTTGATTTGATTTGAGATTCTCCAGATTAAATAGGCAGATGGTGAAGTCCATGTGCTTGATGTACATATCCCGGAAAAGGTTAGAGATCTTGCAACTGTTAACTTTGATTGAAAACTTAGCAAAATAGATAGAATCTTGAAACTGTGGAAAGGGAAACACCTATCCATTTATGGGAAGAGTTGCTGATTTATTATGTAGTGATATTGCAGTTTATATATTTAATCATGGCTCTAGCAGGAAAGTCAAACGTGTTTGACAGCAATACCATAAGAAATTCAAGTACATTGGGAACAGGTTTTTGAGCGAGTCTATGAACTGACATTCTAAAAACAATTGACACATCAATCCATTCGTTTCAATTGAAGCTATTGTATACAGTAAAATACTTGCTACAAAAATAATGCTCAATATATGCTGCCCTACCAAGCAAAAGGCAGTAACTGCTCATTTGGTCAAAAATGAGTTAATGTCATTTTTTCTACATTAAATACATGCTTACAGTTTTTTCCAATTGCTAACACACTAAAATGACATGCACAGCACAATTATTTAAACTGACACACAGAGAGCAAAACCTCTTCTCAAGTCTCCAAAAGTCTAAACACATTTTCTGCTTTACACACATTTTGCAATTCAAAATGGCACTTTTTAAATGCACTGCACACGGTTCTCTGCATAAGACACAACAATCTGACATAAAATCACATGTTTGCCATTTCAAAACACTGCCATTCAAAATGACACTACATGAGCTAATTGGCCAATACATGTGCCACCTGGCCAAACACCTCAATGGTTAATTGTTACCACTTCAATCAGGAAGTAAGCACTATGAAAAGACCACAGGTGAGCACCTTTTGTTTTACAACAACAATGGAAGCTGTTGCAGAGAGAGGAAGAGGGAGGGTGAGAATGAAAGGGGGAGGAAGAGTGAGAGGTAGGGGTAGAGCTGGTAGAGGAGTTCATGGCCAAAGAAGACAACAACTTTCAAATGAAATCAGAGCAACCTTAGTTGATCATGTCATCAACCATGGGCTGACAATGCGAGAGGCTGGACAAAGAGTGGAGCCCAACTTGAGCCGTTTTACTGTCGCCTTTGTCATTCGGACATTTAGACTGGAGTACAGGTATGTAACCAAAATGTATTTCACACTATGTAGTACATCCCATGTCATAGTGTATCAGTTGGGTGACACCTGTTTACTTCATGAATGGCTGATGTCATATACTAACTGCACAAATTTCCTGTAGAATTTACTCTACTGTGGGGGAAATATCTTTAGGCTGCATTGTCCAAGCCCTATATTTTTGTTTTTCTAAAGGACTGAGAGATGCAACCATGGTGGAGGAAGGGGACAAATGTTCACTGGGGTACAGGAAGCTGCCATTTGTAAACTTGGTTTTGGAAAATAATGAAATCAGATTACGAGAAATTCAAAGCCACATCATCCAAGACAACACCATATTCAACAACATTCAACGAGTCAGTCTGTCCACATTGGCTCGCATTCTCAAGCGAAACCAAATCAGAATGAAACAACTTTATAAGGTGCCGTTTGAGAGAAACTCTCAAAGAAACAAAGAGGTCAGACGAGCATATGTGTAAGTACAATATTGACTGCAGTACACTACACGCAACATTGTTTCCCAGTGTACTGGATAACACCATATTGACTGCTTTAGTTCTTTGTTTTCAGGGAGTACTGGAAATGGATGCTCATGCAATCCCACATGAGTTCATCTTTATAGATGAGGCTGGGTTCAACCTAGCAAAGACCAGAAGAAGGGGGAGAAACGTCATTGGCCACAGAGCCATTCTAGATGTTCCTGGCCAACGTGGTGGGAACATCACAATGTGCGCTGCCATCTCCAATACGCATGGTGTCCTCCACCGTCATGCCAACCTTGGACCGTACAACACAGCCCATATTCTCCCATTTCTGGACAGACTCCACAACATTCTCATACCACCAGAGTGTATGAATGAAGCAGACCATCAAAGAACCCGGTACGTTGTAGTATAGGACATCGTGAGCTTTCATCGTGCAGCCCCAGTCCAAAACTGGTTTGCTGACCACCCACCATTTCTCGTGCAATACCTCCCACCGTACTCACCATTTCTGAACCCCATAGAAGAGTTATTTTCAGCATGGCGGTGGAAGGTATACGACCGGCAGCCCTTTGTGCGCATGCCTCTTGTGCAGGCTATGGAAGAGGCATGTGATGAGATTGATGTGGGTGCGATTCAGGGATGGATAAGGCACTCAAAGCGCTTCTTCCCTCGATGTCTGGCAAGGGAATATATTGCCTGTGATGTGGACGAGGTGTTGTGGCCAGACCCAGCTGTGCGGCAAGATGCTGTCTAATTATTTTTCTTTACTCTTTTTTTTTTTTTCTATATATTTTTTCAGCACATTTTTTCTTTTTTTCTTTTTCAGTTTACTGTTTTTTTGTGAGCATATTTTTGTTCAGTCCAATGTAAATATATCTGCTGTGCATATGTTGCACTGACTTGTTTGGTGACAAATAAAATGTTTCAACAGCATGTGTGTGTCTCTGCAAATATTTCTGTGCATCTGAAGAATTTTCTACAATTTGAACTATTTTAGTATTATGGCAAAGCATACTAAAGATGAGTGCTTTTCATTATGCCCAACAGTGTGTAGTTGGTTAGACAAAAATCTGGTAATATGAATGAAGTGTGTGCCATTTTGTGCAAATGTTTGATTTTGGTATTGCTATATGTAGTTTTGGTTGCAGTGCTTTGTTTTGCAGGATATATGAGGTATTTTGCAGTTTGGGTGTGTGGTTTTGTGAATTGTGTTAAGTATTTTGATAAAACCAGCCTAGTTTGCAAAATTGTGTTTTAGCAATTGGGAAAAACTGTTATCATGTGGACAAATGGGGGTCATAATAGCAGTAACTGTACTAGGTTACTGTGAAACCAAGGTAAATAAAAGCAATTTTTCTCAGTTCCACGCTATGAGCAGTTACTGCCTTTTTGCTTGGTAGGGCAGTATGGGGCATTGAACAGTCAGCCTTGTGCAGACTCTGCCACAAGGAAACAGAATCAATAGAACATTTTCTGGTACTGTTCATCGGTGGCTCGCTTTTGGAGTCAGGTCCAGGAATGGTTGTTATGTCATATCAGTTTTCAGATGGACCTGCAAACTGTATTGATGGGGTGTCACGTCCTGACCCTAGTAAGATGTAATTTTCTATAGTAGAATAAGGCAGGGCGTGACGGGGTGTTTTGGGTTCTATGTTTTCTATTTCTATGTTTAAGTTCTAGTTTTTCTATGTTGGGATTGTTTGGGGTTGATCTCTAATTGGAGGCAGCTGATCCTCATTGCCTCTGATTAGAGATATTTAAGTAGGGTTTTTTTCTCATTGTTTGTGGGTTATTATCTTTTGAGTAGTGTGTTGTCCTCTGCGTCACAGTTTGTTGTTGTATATTCAAGTATTTAAGTGTATTGCATTCAGTTTCACTTTTAATAAATATGTGGAACTACGAACATGCTGCATTTTGGTCCGCTCCTTCGAACAGCCGTGACAGAATAACCCACCATAAAAGGACCAAGTGGCGTGAGGAGAAGTACTTGGAGTCGTGGACTTGGGAGGAAATATTAGACGGTAAAGGACCCTGGAGCCAGGCTGAGGAGTATCGTCGCCTGAAGGAGGAACTAGAGGAAGCCAAGAGGGAGCGACGTTACTACGAAGCGCTATTTCCACCTATAATGGTGGAGAGGCAGCCCCATAAAATGTTTGGGGGGGGGGGGCATAAGGCGAGTTTGTCAACATCAGGGGGAGCCCTGATCGAATTTCCCGTGCCTATCGGAGAGAGCCATGGAGCAGACAGAAGTCAGTACAGGAGTCAAACGCGGAGCTCGACGCGAGATTCCGAAGGGAAGTACTGGCAGAAAGAGCACGGTGGAGTGGGCGTGGGAAGGAGCGAGCGATGAGTTACGGTGTGGTGCGCACTATATCGCCCATACACACTCACAGCCCGGTGCGGTCGGTGCAAGCTCCTCGCCGGTGTAGGGCGAAGATGGTCATTGAACCCGGAAGGAGTAGGCCTGCTCAGCATGCCAGGTCCCCAGTTCGCCTACATAGCCCGGTACGTCCTGTTCCTGCTCCCTGCACTCGTCTTGAGGTGCGTGTTACCAGTCTGGCGCCACATAAGCCAGTTCCACGCATCAGACCTCCAGTGCGCCTGCCCAGTCTGGAGTGTCCTGTTCCTGCTCCCCGCACTCGACCTGAGGTGCGTGTTACCAGTCTGGCGCCACCTATGCCAGTCCCACGCATCGGACCTCCAGTGCGCCTGCCCAGTCTGGAGTGTCCTGTTCCTGCTCCCCGCACTCGACCTGAGGTGCGTGTTACCAGTCTGGCGCCACCTATGCCAGTCCCACGCATCGGACCTCCAGCGACGCTCCTCAGCCCGGAGCCCTCAGCGACGCTCCTCAGCCCGGAGCCCTCAGCGGCAGCCCGGAGCCCTCAGCAGCGGCCCGGAGCCCTCAGCGGGTGCCCGGAGCCCTCAGCGGCGGCCCGCAGCCTGGAGCCCTCAGCGGCGGCCCGCAGCCCGGAGCCCTCAGCGGCGGTCCGCAGCCCAGTGTCTTCAGCGGCGGCCTTTAGCCCAGAGTCTTCAGCGGCGGTTGGCGGTCCAAAGCCTCCGGCGATGATCCATGGTCTGGTTCCTCCAGACATACAGAAGTGGGGGGATCAGCGGGCGGTGGGGGGTACTACACCCGGAACCAGAGCCGCCGCCATAGACATTAGTCACCCACCCTACCCTCCCTTTGTGTTTTGGGGTTGTTTTTGTTTGTTTACATTCGGAGTCCGCACCTTTGGGGGGGGGGGGGGGGGTACTGTCACGTCCTGACCCTAGTAAGATGTAATTTTCTATAATAGAGTAGGGCAGGGCGTGACAGGGGGTGTTTTGGGTTCTATGTTTTCTATTTCTATGTTGGGATTGTTTGGGGTTGATCTCTAATTGGAGGCAGCTGATCCTCATTGCCTCTGATTAGAGATCATATTTAAGTAGGGTTTTTTCTCATTGTTTGTGGGTTATTATCTTTTGAGTAGTGTGTTGTCCTCTCTGCGTCACGGTTTGTTGTTTTTGTATATTTAAGTGTATTGCATTCAGTTTCACTTTTAATAAATATATGGAACTACGAACACGCTGTATTTTGGTCCGCTCCTTCGAACAGCCGTGACATGGGGGCTCAGTCAATATTATCATTCTCTGCGGTAAAGTATTGATTTTTAGGGCAATATCGGTAGAAATGTTACAAATAGGAAGGTTCAGGATCCTCGTAAGACATCACAGTAAAATGGAGTGATGTATTGCTAAATGGCATTATTCTGGGAAAGATGGGTTAATCTGTGGACATTGGAGGATTGTAGTTAAGATCAGAATGAATGGTGGGTTGGCCGCTGTGGGTGAAAATCCAGCCCTTGAAGAAAGAGGAAATTAGGAATATATGTATAATTATTTAACTATAGGTACTGCAGATGTGAGCAAAACCTTTTTTTTTTTATTTAAGGGGGATTGGAAATTATGCAAACAATTAAATTGATAGAACCTACAATCTATCTGCAATATTAAAGATGATCTACCCCCCCCCCAAATAAATAAACAACAACATTGTAGTTACTCCACCATACTAACCTAAATGACAGAGTGAAAAAGGGACGCCTGTAAAGAATAAAAATATTCCAAAACATGCATCCTGTTTGCATTAAGGCACTAAGGTAAAAATGCAAAAAACATTGCAAAGAAATGTACTTTATGTCCTGAATACAAAGTGTTATGTTTGGGGAAAATCCAACACATCACTGAGTACCATGCTTCATATTTTCAAGCATGATGGTGGCTGCATCATGTTAAGAGTATGCTTATCATCAGCAAGGACTAGGGATTTTTTTTGGGGGGGGGGTAAAAATAAATGGAATAGACCTAAGCACAGGTACAATCTTAGAGGAAACCCTTGTTCAGTTTGCTTTCCAACATACACTGAGAGAAAAATTCACCTTTCAGCAGGATAATAGCCTTAAAAACAAGGCCAGAAAATCACTGGAGTTGTTTACCAAAATTACATAAAATGCTCCTGAGTGGCCTAGTTATAGTTTTGACTTAAATCTTCTTGAAATTCTATTACAAGACTAGAAAATGACTGTCTACGAATGATCAACAACCAACTTGACAGAGCTTGAAGAATTTTAGAAAGAATAATGTGCAAATATTGTACAATCCAGGTGTGTAAACTCTTAGAGACTTACCCAGAAAGACTCACAGCTGTAATCGCTGCCAATGGTGATTCTAACATGTATTGACTCAGGGGGTTGAACACTTAAATAATCAAGATCTATTAGTGTTTCATTTTCCATAATTTCTTTACAATTGTTAGATTTTTTCTTCCACTTTAACATTACAGAGTATTTTGTGTAGATCGTTGACAATAAATTACAATTAAATCAATTTTAATCCCACCTTGTTACACAACAAAATGTGGAAAAAGTCAAGGGGTGTGAATACTTTCTGAAGGCAGTATAGCAGTCTACTGAATAAATATCCTCATGGTAAAGTATAACTATTTCAAGTGAACCTATATCTACTCAGTATAATCCTAAAATACTACCTCAACTTGCGATAAGCATTAAGAGGATATTCTCTATACAGGTACACACATGTATTGTTGCTAGGTAACTAGTACTTGAAAACTCGTAGAGAGATGACACCTGAGTTTCCCACATGGAAAGTATCAGAATTAACCAATAGGAAGCTCTATGCAAATAACTTAGGTTAATTTTCGCTCCTAGGTTCTGAGTTTCCGTCACGAATGCAGCGTATTTATAGCAGTGGTTTAGAGTTGAGTCAGATAGAGAGACTATCTATCACACAATCACTACCAGTTCCAATAATTCAATATACCTTTCACATCGTTTTCATTTGAACTAGTACCTATTTATTTTTCCTGGTTCCAGTCATAAACACTTCCTCCATGTCATGAACGTGGTGGTCTGAAGAAGCGGTTGATGAAAACAGTGTTGAAGTTAGTAGCGTGTGGTCCCACTCTGTCCTCCAGGTGTTCTATCGCTACCTGGGCCGTCCCACCCGCCGACCCGCCCATCAACCCTCCGAAAGCCCCTCCCATCGTCATCCCCATCGCCCCCGCCACTGCCCCCATCGCCATCCCCATGGCGGCCCCCGCGGCCAGCCCCAACCCCGCCCCTACGGCGAGCGACGTCCTCAACCATCCGTTGTCCATCTCGGCTTTAGCCCTGATCTCTGCTCCCACGCTGTTGTTGTAGGCGTCCATCTGCCAGCGCAGCGCCTCCCCCCGGTACTGCTGCTCCAGCTCCCTCCACGCCTCCTCCGTCTCCGCCGCCCTCTTCTTCAGCAGCTTCCTCTCTTCCTTCCTCACGCTCTCCTCCGCCTGCCCGTAAGAGCGGCTGGTGTAGTGCTGCCCGCCCAGGGTCGCCAGCATCCGTTCAATCTTCTGGAGGAGCTCCTTGTCTCGAGAACGGTCCCTCCAGTTCTTGTTGAAGACGTGGTAGCGCCCGCCGCACTGCTCGATGAGCTCCCAGAGGTGCCAGTCGGTGCTGACCCGGCTCTCCAGGGCCAGAATGTCTACGTCCCCCTCGTAGGCCAGGAGGACTATGGTGTGGGAAAGTGCATCTTCACCGAAACGCTTCACCATCAGCTTAGGCGTCTTGACGTCGTTGGGGCAGATCTGCTCCAGGTCAAAGGCCATGAGCAGGGCGTGAGGGCCGGGGGCTGACAGACACTTGCACCTAAATAAAATCAAATGTTATTTACAGTGTTATATCACATGAAAAGTCTGCAAAACACCTTACAGAAAAGGTGCAGCCTAAACGCTTACAATTTCACCTGCAGGGAGACAATACAGTGACTACAATCAAGAAAGAACAATATGTTTTTATCGTGTTGTGTTGTATTGTGTTGTATTGTACTGTGTTGTGTTGTGTTGTATTGTATTTTATTGAATTGTGTAGTGTTGTGTTGCGTTGTATTGTGTTGTGTTGTGTTGTATTGCATTGTATTGTATTGTACTGTGTTGTATTGTATTGTACTGAGTTGTATTGTATTGTGTTGTGTTGTGTTGTGTTGTGTTGTATAGTGTTGTATTGCGTTGTGTTGTATTGTGTTGTATTGTACTGTGTTGTGTTGTGTTGTATTGTATCGTATTGTACTGTGTTGTATTTTGTTGTGTTGTATTGTATCGTATCGTATTGTACTGTGTTGTGTTGTATAGTGTTGTGTTGTGTTGTATTGTATTGTACTGTGTTGTGTTGTATAGTGTTGTGTTGTATTGTATTGTACTGTGTTGCATTGTATAGTGTTGTGTTGTATTGTATCGTATTGTACTGTGTTGTGTTGTATTGTGTTGTATAGTGTTGTGTTGTGTTGTATATTGTTGTGTTCTATAGTGTTGTATTGTACTGTGTTGTATTGTGTTGCATTGTGTTATGCTGTATTGTGTTGTATATTGTTGTTTTGTATAGTGTTGTATTGTACTGTGTTGTGTTGTGTTGTATAGTGTTGTGTTGTATATTGTTGTGTTGTATTGTATCGTATCGTATTGTACTGTGTTGTGTTGTGTTGTGTTGTATTGTATTGTACTGTGTTGTGTTGTATAGTGTTGTGTTGTGTTGTATTGTATTGTACTGTGTTGCATTGTATAGTGTTGTGTTGTATTGTATCGTATTGTACTGTGTTGTGTTGTATTGTGTTGTATAGTGTTGTGTTGTGTTGTATATTGTTGTGTTCTATAGTGTTGTATTGTACTGTGTTGTATTGTGTTGCATTGTGTTATGCTGTATTGTGTTGTATATTGTTGTGTTGTATAGTGTTGTATTGTACTGTGTTGTGTTGTGTTGTATAGTGTTGTGTTGTATATTGTTGTGTTGTATAGTGTTGTATTGTACTGTGTTGTGTTGCATTGTGTTATGCTGTATTGTGTTGTATATTGTTGTGTTGTATAGTGTTGTATTGTACTGTGTTGTGTTGTATTGTGTTGTATAGTGTTGTGTTGTGTTGTATATTGTTGTGTTGTATAGTGTTGTATTGTACTGTGTTGTGTTGTATTGTGTTGTGTTGTATTGTATCGTATTGTACTGTGTTGTGTTGTATTGTATTGTACTGTGTTGTGTTGTATAGTGTTGTGTTGTGTTGTATTGTATTGTACTGTGTTGTGTTGTATAGTGTTGTGTTGTGTTGTATTGTATTGTACTGTGTTGCATTGTATAGTGTTGTGTTGTATTGTATCGTATTGTACTGTGTTGTGTTGTATTGTGTTGTATAGTGTTGTGTTGTGTTGTATATTGTTGTGTTCTATAGTGTTGTATTGTACTGTGTTGTATTGTGTTGCATTGTGTTATGCTGTATTGTGTTGTATATTGTTGTGTTGTATAGTGTTGTATTGTACTGTGTTGTGTTGTGTTGTATAGTGTTGTGTTGTATATTGTTGTGTTGTATAGTGTTGTATTGTACTGTGTTGTGTTGCATTGTGTTATGCTGTATTGTGTTGTATATTGTTGTGTTGTATAGTGTTGTATTGTACTGTGTTGTGTTGTATTGTGTTGTATAGTGTTGTGTTGTGTTGTATATTGTTGTGTTGTATAGTGTTGTATTGTATTGTGTTGTGTTGTATTGTATCGTATTGTACTGTGTTGTGTTGTATTGTATTGTACTGTGTTGTGTTGTATAGTGTTGTGTTGTATTGTATCGTATTGTACTGTGTTGTGTTGTATATTGTTGTGTTGTATAATGTTGTATTGTGTTATATAGTATTGTGTTGTGTTGCATAGTCTTGTGTTGTGTTGTATTGTGTTGTATTTTTGTCTAATATGTCACTATTTATGATGGACTTCTGGAACTCTATCTCAGTTGGTAGAATATGGCTCTTGCAATGCCAGAATTTTTAGATTCCCAGGACCACCTGTATGTGAGATGTATGCATACATGACTGTAAGTGGCTTTGGATAAAAGTCTCTGCTAAATGGCAGATGTATTATTATTATATTACATTTAGAATTTCTTCAGTTTCTGTGAACTGTGAGCCCTTAACATCAATCATGTTAAAGTTAAAGTCACCTCTTCTTATGCGTACAGACGTTAACACTACAGAATACATGACAGAAGAGTATAGACACAGAACCGAAATACAGCATTACGGCCACCTCTTCATCTCTGTCTTCATCTTGGTGCGGGACAGGTGCTTCCCGTAGAGGTTGGGTCCGTTGACCAGAGCAACACGCGTCCCGGCCAGGTCCCCCAGGTTCTTCCTGCTCTGGACGATGCTGGTGACGTCCTTGGAGAACTCCTCCCTCCCCAGGATAGAGTTGGTCAGGGAGAACTGAGACGGTCCACTGGACCCCACCACCAGGATCCTCAACTCCATGTCAGTGGACTGAGCTTCCGGGACAACAAAGACCGTTTGATGGTTAACAGTTATGGAAAGGTTTACTAAGGTCAGTTAAAGATCAGTCTAACCATCAGTGTCCGGAGAAGATCGTGATGTTTTCATCATGCTAAGACCATTTGATCATCAACAGCTATGGAAAGGTAAGTCAGACCACATATCAGAGCATGTTGCCAGGACAACAAAGACCAACAAAATATTCCTTTACCGTTCATCAACTATTATCACTATCACAGCTATGTTGACGTCTCTTTATTGAGAAGCAAAAAAGTCAAAAATATGTGTTCACTTTTCATTGGATAAAGACAATTAGATCCTTAACAACAGGGTTGCGGTAAATTCAAATTGAAGGCAGTCAATTCAGGAAGTAAACTGAAATTATAATTCAAAAATAAAAAAGGGCACCTATTTTCAATGACTTATCAATAACCTGACAAGTAGAAGCTATTTATTATAAATGTTCAAATGTATTTATTTGAAATTCAAATCACCTCCTGCATTTCACACCTTCTATTAAAATTGACCACAACCCTGTTTAACAGCTAAAAAGACCATTCTAATTGACCCCAACTCTGTTTAACAGCTAAAAAAGACCATTCTAACTGACCCCAGCCCTGTTTAACAGCTAAAAAGACCATTCTAATTGACCCCAGCCCTGTTTAACAGCTAAAAAGACCATTCTAATTGACCCCAACTCTGTTTAACAGCTAAAAAGACCATTCTAATTGACCCCAGCCCTGTTTAACAGCTAAAAAGACAATTTTAATTGACCCCAGCCCTGTTCAACAGTTAAAAATACCATTCTAACTGACCCCAGCCCTGTTCAACAGTTAAAAATACCATTCTAACTGACCCCAGCCCTGTTTAACAGTTAAAAATACCATTCTAACTGACCCCAGCCCTGTTTAACAGTTAAAAATACCATTCTAACTGACCCCAGCCCTGTTCAACAGTTAAAAATACCATTCTAACTGACCCCAGCCCTGTTTAACAGTTAAAAATACCATTCTAACTGACCCCAGCCCTGTTTAACAGTTAAAAATACCATTCTAACTGACCCCAGCCCTGTTTAACAGCTAAAAAGACCATTCTAATTGACCCCAGCCCTGTTTAACAGCTAAAAAGACCATTCTAATTGACCCCAGCCCTGTTTAACAGTTAAAAATACCATTCTAACTGACCCCAGCCCTGTTTAACAGCTAAAAAGACCAGTCAGACCACATATCATTGGGATACTGCTGGAACAACAAACAAGAATGATCATGAATCAACACAATACTGTACAATAATTCAACCGCATAATAAATATGTACTAAAAATAAAAAAAATACAAAACAGAAATGCCCAAAATAGTGTATGTTTTCATTTTTCACCAGGCAAAGTTCATTTATCCCTTTAATTTACTCTCCTTTACAGCTGCATAGGGAATAAGTTGCCATTTGGGACTAGCCAGAGATCAAAATAGAAACCAATCCATATAGGTTTCCAACAACACAAAAGTATAGGTTAGGGTTTAGGTCAAGCATGGACCTTTTATACACGTTAATACCCTGACATTTAACATGCTTACGGCTCACAGCAGCATTACAGTCGAGTAAGGAAGCCATGTCCCAGCCAGAACAACCTACAGGGCTGTTTCCTCTGTTTCTGTAGCGTGAGGCAGCTTGATGGACCCCTGGACACCCCCTGGACAGGACGCTGGGGTCACAGTAGAAAGGGTTCATACATACTGTACATTCCACTGAAAACTCACCCTTGGATTAACTGCCTACTATATGACAATCAAAAAGGATACATACATTATTCTGTTCCAAACTCACCATCCTGCCTCCTGTGTCTGTGGTTGTGACTGTCCATCTCTCCCAGGCTGTCAATGGTACAGACAGAGAAACACTCCAGGACAGCTCTTCCACAGGCCAGGTTGTAGCTCTGCAGAGATGCACTCCCTTCTGCACTCCTTCACAGCTACACAGCTAAACTCCTACACTGCTGCACTAATCCACTCTAGGAGGGCTCTGGTGTCCAGCCTTCCACAATGACTACTGGATCTCTGGCTGCAGAACCTACTAATACTGTACTGTATCTCTCTCTCTCTCTCTGTCTCTCATCTCTCTCTCTCTCTCTCATCTCTCTATCTCTCTCATCTCTCTCTTCCCCCCCCTTTGGCTCCATGGATTTGGATAGATACTGTACATCATCCCTCCCTTCTCTCCCTCTTTCTCTTCCTCTCCTTCCCTCACTTCTCTCCCTCTGTCCTCATTGATTGTACTCTCAGCCGATTTCATATTAGGTGGAAAATGCCCTCAGGTCAGGAGCCAGCTAAAATAAGAACAGAACTGTCAAACATACACACACACACACACACACACACACACACACACACACACACACACACACACACACACACACACACACACACACACACACACACACACACACACACTGCAGCACAAATTTACTCGTCCCTTTTTTTTATTTCGCCTCACTGTCAAATTTAAAGGTAGACTCAGCACAAAGGAGCCTTTAGAAGAGTGTGTGAAAAGTAGTGTGAAGTGTGAAAAGGGTGTTCACTTATTTTGACGAGGGCCCATAGGTCTCTAGTTAAAAGTAGTGCACTATATAGGGAATAGGGTGCCATTCTGGTTAAAAGTAGTGCACTACAGAGGGAATAGGGTGCCATTCTGGTTAAAAGTAGTGCACTATATAGGGAATATTGTGCCATTCTGGTCAAAAGTAGTGCACTATAAAGGGAAAAGGGTGCCACTGGGAACACGTAGCGTATGTACTGAGAGGCTGCTGCATAAATCAGCATCAGCTGTCACGTTGCTGCAGGAGACACAAGAGAACCTGTCTTATCGCTGAGTCTCAGTTTAAATGAAAAGCTACGTCATGTAGTCCCAGTGAGTGAAAACAGTAGAAAACGTGTCTCTTCATGTCAATGTAACAGTGGGTGGATAATGACTCAGCCAATTAACTCAGATTAGTCAACACACAGTGTTCTGAATCAGAATGTTTATTCATTTTCTTCATATATATATGGCACTGTCACTGAGTCTACAGTAAATCTATATGGCACTGTCACTGAGTCTACAGTAAATATATATGGCACTGTCACTGAGTCTACAGTAAATATATATGGCACTGTCACTGAGTCTACAGTAAATATATATGGCACTGTCACTGAGTCTACAGTAAATCTATATGGCACTGTCACTGAGTCTACAGTAAATATATATGGCACTGTCACTGAGTCTACAGTAAATATATATGGCACTGTCACTGAGTCTACAGTAGATATATATGGCACTGTCACTGAGTCTACAGTAAATCTATATGGCACTGTCACTGAGTCTACAGTAAATCTATATGGCACTGTCACTGAGTCTACAGTAAATATATATGGCACTGTCACTGAGTCTACAGTAGATATATATGGCACTGTCACTGAGTCTACAGTAGATATATATGGCACTGTCACTGAGTCTACAGTAGATATATATGGCACTGTCACTGAGTCTACAGTAGATATATATGGCACTGTCACTGAGTCTACAGGAGATATATATGGCAATGTCACTGAGTCTACAGTAGATATATATGGCACTGTCACTGTGTCTACAGTAGATATATATGGCACTGTCACTGAGTCTACAGTAGATATATATGGCACTGTCACTGAGTCTACAGTAAATATATATGGCACTGTCACTGAGTCTACAGTAGATATATATGGCACTGTCACTGAGTCTACAGTAAATCTATATGGCACTGTCACTGAGTCTACAGTAGATATATATGGCACTGTCACTGTGTCTACAGTAGATATATATGGCACTGTCACTGAGTCTACAGTAGATATATATGGCACTGTCACTGAGTCTACAGTAGATATATATGGCACTGTCACTGTGTCTACAGCAGATATATATGGCACTGTCACTGAGTCTACAGTAGATATATATGGCACTGTCACTGAGTCTACAGTAAATATATATGGCACTGTCACTGAGTCTACAGTAGATATATATGGCACTGTCACTGAGTCTACAGTAGATATATATGGCACTGTCACTGTGTCTACAGTAGATATATATGGCACTGTCACTGAGTCTACAGTAGATATATATGGCACTGTCACTGAGTCTACAGTAAATATATATGGCACTGTCACTGAGTCTACAGTAGATATATATGGCACTGTCACTGAGTCTACAGTAGATATATATGGCACTGTCACTGAGTCTACAGTAGATATATATGGCACTGTCACTGAGTCTACAGTAGATATATATGGCACTGTCACTGAGTCTACAGTAGATATATATGGCACTGTCACTGAGTCTACAGTAAATATATATGGCACTGTCACTGAGTCTACAGTAAATCTATATGGCACTGTCACTGAGTCTACAGTAGATATATATGGCACTGTCACTGAGTCTACAGTAAATATATATGGCACTGTCACTGAGTCTACAGTAGATATATATGGCACTGTCACTGAGTCTACAGTAAATATATATGGCACTGTCACTGAGTCTAAAGTAAATATATATGGCACTGTAACTGAGTCTACAGTAAATCTATATGGCACTGTCACTGAGTCTACAGTAGATATATATGGCACTGTCACTGAGTCTACAGTAAATATATATGGCACTGTCACTGAGTCTACAGTAAATATATATGGCACTGTAACTGAGTCTACAGTAAATCTATATGGCACTGTCACTGAGTCTACAGTAGATATATATGGCACTGTCACTGAGTCTACAGTAAATATATATGGCACTGTCACTGAGTCTACAGTAAATATATATGGCACTGTCACTGTGTCTACAGTAAATCTATATGGCACTGTCACTGTGTCTACAGTAAATCTATATGTCACTGTCACTGAGTCTAAAGTAGATATATATGGCACTGTCACTGAGTCTACAGTAAATATATATGGCACTGTCACTGAGTCTACAGTAGATATATATGGCACTGTCACTGAGTCTACAGTAGATATATATGGCACTGTCACTGTGTCTACAGTAGATATATATGGCACTGTCACAGAGTCTACAGTAGATATATATGGCACTGTCACTGAGTCTACAGTAAATATATATGGCACTGTCACTGAGTCTACAGTAGATATATATGGCACTGTCACTGAGTCTACAGTAGATATATATGGCACTGTCACTGAGTCTACAGTAGATATATATGGCACTGTGACTGAGTCTACAGTAGATATATATGGCACTGTCACTGAGTCTACAGTAGATATATATGGCACTGTCACTGAGTCTACAGTAGATATATATGGCACTGTCACTGAGTCTACAGTAAATATATATGGCACTGTCACTGAGTCTACAGTAAATCTATATGGCACTGTCACTGAGTCTACAGTAGATATATATGGCACTGTCACTGAGTCTACAGTAAATATATATGGCACTGTCACTGAGTCTACAGTAGATATATATGGCACTGTCACTGAGTCTACAGTAAATATATATGGCACTGTCACTGAGTCTAAAGTAAATATATATGGCACTGTAACTGAGTCTACAGTAAATCTATATGGCACTGTCACTGAGTCTACAGTAGATATATATGGCACTGTCACTGAGTCTACAGTAAATATATATGGCACTGTCACTGAGTCTACAGTAAATATATATGGCACTGTAACTGAGTCTACAGTAAATCTATATGGCACTGTCACTGAGTCTACAGTAGATATATATGGCACTGTCACTGAGTCTACAGTAAATATATATGGCACTGTCACTGAGTCTACAGTAAATATATATGGCACTGTCACTGTGTCTACAGTAAATCTATATGGCACTGTCACTGTGTCTACAGTAAATCTATATGTCACTGTCACTGAGTCTAAAGTAAATATATATGGCACTGTCACTGTGTCTACAGTAAATATATATGGCACTGTCACTGAGTCTACAGTAAATAAATATGGCACTGTCACTGAGTCTAAAGTAAATATGGCACTGTCACTGAGTCTACAGTAAATCTATATGGCACTGTCACTGAGTCTACAGTAAATATATATGGCACTGTCACTGTGTCTACAGTAAATATATATGGCACTGTCACTGAGTCTACAGTAAATATATATGGCACTGTCACTGAGTCTACAGTAAATCAATATGGCACTGTCACTGAGTCTACAGTTGATCTATATGGCACTGTCACTGTGTCTACAGTAAATCTATATGGCACTGTCACTGAGTCTACAGTAAATATATATGGCACTGTCACTGAGTCTACAGTAAATATATATGGCACTGTCACTGAGTCTACAGTAAATATATATGGCACTGTAACTGAGTCTACAGTAAATCTATATGGCACTGTCACTGAGTCTACAGTAAATAAATATGGCACTGTCACTGAGTCTAAAGTAAATATGGCACTGTCACTGAGTCTACAGTAAATCTATATGGCACTGTCACTGAGTCTACAGTAAATATATATGGCACTGTCACTGTGTCTACAGTAAATATATATGGCACTGTCACTGAGTCTACAGTAAATATATATGGCACTGTCACTGAGTCTACAGTAAATATATATGGCACTGTCACTGAGTCTACAGTAAATCTATATGGCACTGTCACTGAGTCTACAGTTGATCTATATGGCACTGTCACTGTGTCTACAGTAAATCTATATGGCACTGTCACTGAGTCTACAGTAAATATATATGGCACTGTCACTGAGTCTACAGTAGATATATATGGCACAGTCACTGTGTCTACAGTAAATATATATGGCACTGTCACTGAGTCTACAGTAAATATATATGGCACAGTCACTGTGTCTACAGTAAATATATATGGCACTGTCACTGAGTCTACAGTAAATATATATGGCACAGTCACTGTGTCTACAGTAAATATATATGGCACTGTCACTGAGCCTACAGTAAATATATATGGCACTGTCACTGTGTCTACAGTAAATCTATATGGCACTGTTACTGAGCCTACAGTAAATATATGTACAATACCAGTCAAAAGTTTGGACACATTGTCACGATTTCCACCGAAGGTGGCTCCTCTCCCTGTTCGGGTGGTGCTCGGCGGTCGTCGTCGCCGGTCTACTAGCTGCCACCGATCCATTTTTCTTTTTTGTTTGGTCTTGTCTGTTTTGTTTGTGCACCTGTTCCTTGTTTAGGTTAATTAGTGTAGTTATTTATTTTCTCCTTTCCCGCTTTGTTTCGAGCAGGTTTATTTTCGTTTCCCTGTTTCTATGTTGGGCAACGTCATTTTTTGTTCATGTATTTCATTCAGGGTTTTCCTAGATTGTTTATTCTAGTGGTGTTTACGGACTGTGTATTTATGTCCTGGCCCTGTATGTTTTTTTGACTCATAAAAAAAAAATGGAATCTACATCTCTCCTGCGCCTGACTCCTACACCCACTTCTCTTAGAGAGTTCTGACACACATCTACTCAGGGTTTTTCTTTATTTTTACTATTTTCTACATTTTTACTCTACCATAGAAAATAAAAGCTTTCTATGGTCAGGACCTGACAGTACCCCCCCCCCCCCCCACCCCAAAGGTGCGGACTCCGAACGCCACCTAAAACAACAACACATTTAAAAAAAAGGGAGGGTTAGGGTGGGTGTCTAATGTCGGTGGCCGCTCTGGTGCAGGACGAAGAACCTTCTCATCCCGCGGATCCTCCTGTATCGGAGGCGGCGTTCTGGTGCGGGACGAAAAACCCTCTCATCCTGCGAATCCAGCATAGGAGGCGGCTCTGAACTGGGAACCCCCCTGGAGGTTCTGGACTGCCGACCGTCGCTGGAGACTCCGGACCGCAGACCACCGCAGGAGACTCCGGACCGCAGACCGCCGCTGGAGACTCCGGACCGCAGACCACCGCTGAAGACTCCGGACCGCAGACCGCTGCTGGAGACTCTGGACCGCAGACCGCCGCTGAAGACTCCGGACCGCAGACCGCCGCTGAAGACTCCGGACTGTGGGCCCTCTCAGGAGGCTCCGGACTGTGGGCCCTCTCAGGAGGCTCCGGACTGTGGGCCCTCTCAGGAGACTCCGGACTGTGGGCCCTCTCAGGAGGTTCCGGACTGTGGGCCCTCTCAGGAGGTTCCGGACTGTGGGCCGTCTCAGGAGGTTCCGGACTGTGGGCCGTCTCAGGAGGTTCCGGACTCTGGGCCGTCTCAGGAGGTTCCGGACTGTGGGCCGTCTCAGGAGGTTCCGGACTGTGGGCCGTCTCAGGAGGTTCCGGACTGTAAAACGTCTCAGGAGGTTCCGGACTGTAAAACGTCTCAGGAGGTTCCGGACTGTAAAACGTCTCAGGAGGTTCCGGACTGGGAACTGTCGCCGGGAGCTCTGGACTGGGAACTGTCGCCGGAAGCTCTGGACTGGGAATGCGCACTGGAGGCCTGATGCGTGGGGCTGGCACAGGTGGCGCCAGACTGGTAACACGCACCTCAGGGCGAGTGCGGAGAGCAGGAACAGGACACACCGGACTGGGCAGGCGCACTGGAGGCCTGATGCGTGGGGCTGGCACAGGTGGCGCCAGACTGGTAACACGCACCTCAGGGAGAGTGCGAGGAGGAGGCACGGGACATACCTGACTGGGAACACGCACTTCAGGGAGAGTGTGAGGAGGAGGCATGGGACTTACTGGGCTGTGAAGGCGCACTGGAGACCTGGTGAGTATAGCCGGCCTCAATTGTACCGGAACTTTAACACACTTCTCAGGACGAGTACGGGGAGCTGACACAGGACGTACTGGGCTGTGAAGGTGCACTGGAGACCTGGTGTGTATAGCTGGCCTCAATGGTACCGGAACTTTAACACACTTCTCAGGACGAGTACGGGGAGCTGACACAGGACGTACTGGGCTGTGAAGGTGCACTGGAGACCTTGTGTGTACAGCTGGCCTCAATGGTACCGGAACTTTAACACACTTCTCAGGATGATTACGGGAAGCTGACACAGATGGACGACTAACACGCTCCTCAGGGCGAATGCCGTGCATACTACGCCAAACCAACAGCTCTCTCTCTTCACTCTCCTCCAATTTATCCAACAATTCCTCAAACGTTTCTAAATCTCCCCTCCGTTCACTTTCCTCCAATTTATCCAATATTTCCTCAACGGACTCTGACTCACCCCAATATTCCTCTTTGCTCTCCGACTCGTCCCTCGGCCTCGCCGACCAACCCATGTGCCCCCCCCAAAAAATATTTTGAGGTTGCTTCTTGGGCTTGCATTGTTGCCGTGCTAGTTCCTCGTAGCGTCGCCGTTCTGATCTCGCTGCCTCTATCTCCTCCTTCGGACGGCGATACTCCCCGGCCTGACTCCAGGGTCCTTTCCCGTCCAGGATTTCCTCCCAGGTCCATTCCTCCTGACTACGCTGCTTGGTCCTCTGGTGGTGGGAGATTCTGTCACGGTTGTCGTATGAAGGAGCGGACCAAAGTGCAGCATGTGTATCGTTACACATATTTTATTAAACTGTGAAACTATGCAAGACCTACTCTACCCACGCCCTGACCTACTCTACCATAGAAAATAAAAGCTTCTATGGTCAGGACGTGACAATGCCAAGAGTGGGAAAAGCTGACTTCAAGGCAAAGGGTGGCTACTTTGAAGAATCTCAAATAGTGAAGACATCGAAACTATGAAATTACACATATGGAATCATGTAGTAACCAAAAAAGTGTTAAACAAATCAAAATATATTTTCTATTTGAGATTCTTCAAAGTAGCCACCCTTTGCCTTGAAGACAGCTTTTCCCACTCTTGGCATTGTCACGTCCTGACCATAGAAGCTTTTATTTTCTATGGTAGAGTAGGTCAGGGCGTGACAGGGTTTTGTCTAGTTTAGATTTTCTATGTTGTTATGTTCTAGTTTCTATATTTCTATGTTTTTTTGGAGGGGGATGATCTCCAATTAGAGGCAGCTGGTCATCGTTGTCTCTAATTGGCGATCATACTTAAGTAGTTGTTTTTCCCACCTGGGTTTGTGGGAGATTGTATTTTGAGTTAGTGTATGTTGCACCTCTTCATCACGCTTTGTTGTTTTTGTTCATTAGTTTATTTGTATATCTTGCATAGTTTCACAGTGAAAATAAAATGTGGAACGATACACACGCTGCACTTTGGTCCGCTCCTTCATGCGACAATCGTGACAGGCATTCTCTCAATCAACTTCAGGAATGCATTTCAATTAACAGGTGTGCCTTGTTAAAAGTTAATTTGTGGAATTTCTTTCCTTCTTAATGCATTTGAGCCAATCAGTTGTGTTGTGACAAGGTAGGGGTGGTATACAGAAGATAGCCCTATTTGGTAACAGACCAAGTCCATATTATGGCAAGAACAGCTCAAATAAGCAAAGAGAAATAACAGTCCATCATTACTTTAAGACATGAAGGTCAGTCAATCCGTAACATTTCAAGAATATTTCAAGTTTCGTCAAGTGCAGTCGCAAAAACCATCAAGCGCTATGATGAAACTGGCTATGATGTGGACCGCCACAGGAAAGGAAGACCCAGAGTTACCTCTACTGAAGAGGATAAGTTCATTAGAGTTACCAGCCTCAAATTGCAGCCCAAATAAATGCTTCACAGACTTCAAGTAACAGACACATCTCAACATTAACTGTTCAGAGGAGACTGTGTGAATCAGGCCTTCATGGTCGAATTGCTGCAAAGAAACCACTACTAAAGGACACCAATAAGAGGAAGAGACTTGCTTGGGCCAAGAAACACGAGCAATGGACATTAGACAGGTGGAAATCTTTCGTTTGGACTAATGAGTCCACATTTTTGATTTTTGGTTCCAACCGCCGTGTCTTTGTGAGATGCAGAGTAGGTGAACGGATGATCTCCGCATGTGTGGTTCCATAGAAACACTCCAGACCTTACAGATCTGCAATCAGAGGGCAAGGGTCAGAGTTAGGGAAAGGGAGGGGAGCATTTTGGGAAGAGCTTGATTGGTTTGCATGACTGAATTCACCGTTGACATGTTGAGTCTACAGTAAGTAGTGTTTCTATGGAGCATCCTCCATAGAGCCAGAGTGTGGTTCATTCAGAGATCAATGTTATGTCAGGAGAGCATTTGGTTTGCATGACTGAATTCACCTGTGACACATATGCATGTTGTCATATCCGATATCGACGGCTAAAAAGATGGTAGCGTGAGGGAGAATGATGGCCTGATTATGTCTGACTTCTGCAATGTTATATGTCATTGTCCTACTTTAAACCAAACATTAATTCGGCACACCTGATTTAGGCTTTTATCACTCTTATGTACTTGTAGTATAATTTGATCAGTCTTTATGTAGTAGTAGTATGATTGTATTACTCTTTATGTAGTAGTAGTATGATTGTATTACTCTTTATGTAGTAGTAGTATGATTGTATTACTCTTTATGTAGTAGTAGTAGTATGATTGTATTACTCTTTATGTAGTAGTAGTATGATTGTATTACTCTTTATGTAGTAGTAGTATGATTGTATTACTCTTTATGTAGTAGTAGTATGATTGTATTACTCTTTATGTAGTAGTAGTAGTATGATTGTATTACTCTTTATGTAGTAGTAGTATGATTGTATTACTCTTTATGTAGTAGTAGTATGATTGTATTACTCTTTATGTAGTAGTAGTATGATTGTATTACTCTTTATGTAGTAGTAGTATGATTGTATTACTCTTTACATAGTAGTAGTGTCACGACTTCCGCCGAAGTCGGCTCCTCTCCTTGTTCGGGCGGCGTTCGGCGGTCTGGCTTTCTAGCCATCACCGCTCCATTTTTCATTGTTCCATTCGTTTTGTATTGTTCCCTGCACACCTGGTTTTCATTCCCCAATCACACTGCATGTATTTATCCCTCTGTTCCCCCTCATGTCTTTGTGTGTGATTGTTTCATTTTACATGTCATTTTTGACTGTGCTATTTCTGTTGTGCGTTTATTCCGTGTTTTATATCACAAGGTATGTTTATTTGTTTGTACTTTATTATTGTGACTGTTTGCGCGTTTTTGCACTTTGGCATATTGGATGGAGGTTTCCACGCAGTGGTGTCCGTCTGTTGGTTTCTCCTGCCTAAATAAAGTGTGTGCCTGTTCACAACTCTCTGCTCTCCTGCACCTGACTCTGCTCCCAGTACGCACACCATTGACAAGTAGTATAATTGTATCACCGTTTACGTAGTAGTAGTAGGATTTTATCACCCTTTACGTAGTATGATTTTGCTTACAAATCTATGTAGTGCTCAATCAATGAATCAAATGTATTTTTTAAAGCACTTTTTACATCAGCAGTTGTCACACAGTCCTTTACAGATACCCAGCCTAAACCCCCAAAGAGCAAGCATTGCAGATACAGATGCACAGTGGCTTTATGAATGCTCCATGAGGGCTTTATGAATGTTCTATGAAGCCTTTATGAATTATCTATGAAGCCTGTACAGGTTGTTGCTTGTTTAAAGTGTGACCTACTGTACATAACATCTTTATAGAGTATAGCAGCGTAGATCAGTAAACTCCTCTAGAGGTCATTCAGTTAAACAGAATGGTTGCAAGATCGAATCCCCGAGCTGACAAGGTGAAACTGTCGTTCTGCCCCTGAACAAGGCAGTTAACCCACTGTTCCTAGGCCGTCATTGAAAATAAGAATTTGTTCTGAAAACTAACTTGCCTAGTTAAATAAAGGTGAAATAAAAAATAAAAACAGTATAGCAGCTTAGATCAGTAAACTCCTCTAGAGGTCATTCAGTTAAACAGTATAGCAGCTTAGATCAGTAAACTCCTCTAGAGGTCATTCAGTTAAACAGTATAGCAGCTTAGATCAGTAAACTCCTCTAGATGTCATTCAGTTAAACAGTATAGCAGCTTAGATCAGTAAACTCCTCTTGAGGTCATTCAGTTAAACAGTATAGCAGCTTAGATCAGTAAACTCCTCTAGAGGTCATTCAGTTAAACGTATAGCAGCTTAGATCAGTAAACTCCTCTAGAGATCATTCAGTTAAACAGTATAGCAGCTTAGATCAGTAAACTCCTCTAGAGATCATTCAGTTAAACAGTATAGCAGCTTAGATCAGTAAACTCCTCTAGAGGTCATTCAGTTGAACAGTATAGCAGCTTAGATCAGTAAACTTCTCTAGAGGTCATTCAGTTAAACAATATAGCAGCTTAGATCAGTAAACTCCTCTAGAGATCATTCAGTTAAACTGTACCAGTATCAAATTAAATCAAAATGAAATGCTTACTTACAAGCCCTTAACCAACAATGCAGTTTTAAGAAAATATATTTACTAAATAAACTAAAGTAAATATATATTTTTTAAACTAACACAATAAAATAACAATAATGAGGCTATATACAGGGGGTACTGGTACCGAGTCAATAGTCAAGGTAATCTGTACATGTAGGAAGGGGTAAAGTGACTATGCATAGATAATAAACAGCGAATAGCAGCTGTGTAAAAACAAAGGGGGGGAGGGGTCTGTCAATGCAAATAGTCCAGGTGGCCATTTGATGAATTGTTCAGCAGTCTTATGGCTTGGGAGTAGAAGCTGTTAAGGAACCTTTTGGACCCAGACTTGGTGCTTCGGTGCTGCTTGCCATGTGGTAGCAGAGAGAACAGTCTATGACTTGGGTGACTAGAATTTTTTAGGGCCTTCCTCTGACACCGCCTGGTATATAGATCCTGGATGGCAGGAAGCTTGGCCCCAGTGATGTACAGGGTCGTACGCACAACCCTCTGTAGTGCCTTACGGTCAGATGCCAAACAGTTGCCATACCAGGCTGTGATGCAACTGGTCAAGATACTCTCGATGGTGCAGCTGTAGAACTTGTTGAATATCTGGGGACCTATGCCAAATATTTTTAGTCTCCTGAGAGGGAAAAGGCGTTGTTGTGCCCTCCACAACTTTCTTGGTGTGTTTGGATCATGATCGTTTTTTGGTGATGTGGACACCAAGGAACTTGAAACTCTCGACCCGCTCCACTAGAGCCCGTCGATGTGAATGGGGGCGTGTTCGGCCCTCCTTTTCCTGTAGTCCACGATCATCTCTTTTGTCTTGCTCATGCTGAGGGAGAGGTTGTTGTCCTGGCACCACACTGCCAGGGATCTGACCTCCTTTCCTACAGGCTGTTTCATTGATGTCGGTGATCAGGCCTACCACCATTGTGTCATCTGCAAACTTAATGATGGTGTTGGAATCGTGCTTGGCCACGCAGTTGTGGGTGAACAGGGAGTACAGGAGAGGACTAAGCACCCACCCCTGAGGGGCTCCAGTGCTGAGGATCAGCGTGGCAGATGTGTTGCTACCTACTGTCACCACCTGGGGGCGGCCCGTCAGGAAGTCCAGGATCCAGCTGCAGAGGGAGGTGTTCAGTCCCAGGATCCTTAGCTTAGTGATGAGCTTTGAGGGTACTATGGTGTTGAACGCTGAGCTGTAGTCAATGAACAGCATTCTGACATAGGTGTTCCTTTTGACCAGGTGGGAAAGGGCAGTATGGAGTGCGATTGAGATTGCATCATCTGTGGATCTGTTGAAGGGGTATGCGAATTGGAGTGGGTCTAAGGTTTCCGGCATGATGCTGTTGATGTGAGCCATGACCAGCCTTTCAAAGCACTTCATGGCTACCGACGTGAGTGCTATGGGGCGGGTAGTCATTTAGCCAGGTTATCCAGACTAACAGAGCAGCAGACAGTTCTACATCAGGAGTGACAGATCAATAACTTATTATCTACTGTAGCCGTAGCCTATGGACAAGTCATAAATTCTACCCTATTCCCTATATAGTGCACTACTTTTGACCAGGGCCCATTGTCCTAAATGGTAGCCAATGGGTCCTGGTCAAAAGTAGTACACTTGATTGGGAATAGGGTGTCATTTGTGACGCAGCCTATGTTTGATCCTGTGAGAAGAACAGGGTCATAAATGATAGGCCTGTCTCTATTGATTGACAGACCTTTCTCAACAATGTTGACGGGTGCGTTTGGTGTGTTCTAAAAGTATGTGGAAATAGAAATAGATGTTTCCATTTGTTTCCATAGAAATAGATGTTTTCCTTTGTTTCCATAGAAATAGATGTTTCCCTTTGTTTCCATAGAAATATATGTTTCCATTTGTTTCCATAGAAATATGTGTTTCCATTTGTTTCCATAGAAATAGATGTTTCCATAGAAATAGATGTTTCCCTTTGTTTCCATAGAAATATATGTTTCCATTTGTTTCCATAGAAATATGTGTTTCCATTTGTTTCCATAGAAATAGATGTTTCCATAGAAATAGTTGTTTCCATAGAAATAGATGTTTCCCTTTGTTTCCATACAAATAGATGTTTCCATAGAAATAGTTGTTTCCATAGAAATAGTTGTTTCCATTGAAATATATGTTTCCATTTGTTTCCATAGAAATAGATGTTTCCATTTATTTCCATAGAAACAGATGTTTCCATTTCCATTAGTCTACAAAATTAAATCTAGAATCGGCTTCCATATATCGCAACAAAGCATCCTTCACTCATGCTGCCAAACATACCCTCGTAAAACTGACTATCCTACCGATCCTTGACTTCGGCGATGTCATTTAAAAAATAGCCTCCAACACTCTACTCAGCAAATTGGATGCAGTCTATCACAGTGCCATCCGTTTTGTCACCAAAGCCCCATATTAAACTACCCAACATTGCGACCTGTATGCTCTCGTTGGCTGGTCCTCGCTACATATTCGTTGCCAAACCCACTGGCTCCAGGTCATCTATAAGTCTTTGCTAGGTAAAGCGCCGCCTTATCTCAGCTCACTGGTCACCTTAGCAGCACCCACATGTAGCACGCACTCCAGCAGGTATATTTCTCTGGTCACCCCCAAAGCCAATTCCTCTTTTGGCCGCCTTTCCTTCCAGTTCTCTGCTGCCAATGACTGGAACAAATTGCAAAAATCACTAAAGCTGGAGACTCATATCTCCCTCACTAGCTTTAAGCATCAGCTGTCAGAGCAGCTTACAGATCACTGCACCTGTACATAGCCCGTCTGAAAATAGCCCATCCAACTACCTCATTCCCATATTGTTATTTATTTATTTTTGCTACTTTGCACCCCAGTGTCTCTACTTGCGCATTCATCTTCTGCTCATCTATCACTCCAGTGTTTAATTGCTAAATTGTAATTATTTCGCCACTACGGCCTATTTATTGCCTTACCTCCCTAATCTTACCTCATTTGCACACACTGTATATAGACTTTTCTATTGTATTATTGACTGTATGTTTGTTTATTCCATGTTGTAACTCTGTGTTGTTGTTTTTGTCGCACTGCTTTATTTTATCTTGGCCACAGTTGTAAATGAGAACTTGTTCTCAACTGGCCTACCTGGTTAAATAAAGGTTAAATGTTAAAAAACATGGAAGGGTGCCTAACACATGGGAACAGTGTGTTGGACTCAGTTCCATTGAGTCCACTCCAGCCATTACAATGAGCCTGTCCTCCTATAGCTCCTCCCACCAGCCTCCTCTGTCTACTGTAACAACAAGTACATCCCTGATACTAACCCTGATCCTCTCCTGTTCATAGTGGCCTTACTGTCTGAAGAGATGCTCCTACTGTAACTTCAACAAGTACATCCCTGATACTAACCCTGATCCTCTCCTGTTCATAGTGGCCTTACTGTCTGAAGAGATGCTCCTACTGTAACTTCAACAAGTACATCCCTGATACTAACCTTGATCCTCTCCTGTTCATAGTGGCCTTACTGTCTGAAGAGATGCTCCTACTGTAACTTCAACAAGTACATCCCTGATACTAACCCTGATCCTCTCCTGTTCATAGTGGCCTTACTGTCTAATGAGATGCTCCTACTGTAACTTCAACAAGTACATCCCTGATACTAACCTTGATCCTCTCCTGTTCATAGTGGCCTTACTGTCTGAAGAGATGCTCCTACTGTAACTTCAACAAGTACATCCCTGATACTAACCCTGATCCTCTCCTGTTCATAGTGGCCTTACTGTCTGAAGAGATGCTCCTACTGTAACTTCAACAAGTACATCCCTGATACTAACCCTGATCCTCTCCTGTTCATAGTGGCCTTACTGTCTGAAGAGATGCTCCTACTGTAACAACAAGTACATCCCTGATACTAACCCTGATCCTCTCCTGTTCATAGTGGCCTTACTGTCTGAAGAGATGCTCCTACTGTAACAACAAGTACATCCCTGATCCTCTCCTGTTCATAGTGGCCTTACTGTCTGAAGAGATGCTCCTACTGTAACAACAAGTACATCCCTGATCCTCTCCTGTTCATAGTGGCCTTACTGTCTGAAGAGATGCTCCTACTGTAACTTCAACAAGTACATCCCTGATACTAACCTTACTAAAGCTCAGCCAAGTGTCCCGGTAGGTTTACCGTCTAAATTCAACCCTCCTCTGTGGGCCATCGCCTTTAGCTTTAGTGTCTCCATGGGAACATCTGAAATGGCACCCTATTCCCTAAACAGTGCACTATTTCCAGAGTGCCTAAGGCTGACTATGGAGGGAACAGGGGGCCATTTTCAGACTCAGGCTGCTCCTCCACCTCCTGGAGTTCAACTCCAAACACAATAGTCTTTGCATTTTTTCTTCTTTCTATTTTAACATCTCTCTGTCTTTCACTCTCTCTGTCCCCCTGTCTCTCTCTCTATCCATGTCTCCCTCTCTCTCTCTCTCTCTCTCTCTCTCTCTCTCTCTCTCTCCCCATCTCGCTCTCTCCATCTCTCTCTCTGTCTCTCTCCCTGTCTCTCTCTGTCGCTCTCTCTGTCTCCCTCTCTCTCTCTCTGTCTCTCTCTCTCTCTCTCTCTCTGTCTCTCTCTCTCTCTCTCTCTCTCTCCCTCCCTCTCTCTCTCTCTCTCTCTCTCTCTCTCTCTCTCTCTCTCTCCATGTCTCTCTCTAACTCTCTCTGTCTCCATGTCTCTATGATCTTCAGGATCACCTCTGTGTTATTTGGAGGTGGGACTCCTAGCCTGGCCCACCCCTCCACTATCGCTGCGGTCCTAGGGACAGTTGCCAGGCACGCTGGACTATCAGAGGAGGTCACTCTGGAGGTCAACCCCACCCCCGTAGGAAGCTCTAAGTTGGAGGACTTCCTCCATGCTGGTGTCAACCGTTTTTCCATCGGGGTGCAGGTGAGATTAAGGCTGGTGTTCAGTCATTTGCACATAGTAGATTTCCAGAAAGTGTTCTCAGAAGTGTTGAAGTACGTCCTTCTACTGTACATCCCCTGGGCTATAAGATTAATGGGAACGGTTAGGCTAGCAACCCTTTCCCATAAAACCTTTTCTGCTACGGAAACCAAAACAACAGAAAACAGTGTTAATGGTGGAAAGGGAGGAAGGAGAGGAGGAGTCCCTGGAGGATAAGAGTGTGATGCAACACAGTCAGTCACTGATCACTAGCTTTGTTCTTAACAGTCAGTCACTGATCACTAGCTTTGTTCTAAACAGTGTCGTGTCTTTGGGGGTACCATTAAACTGAAGACATGTTTATCAATTAGCTCCCTGTAATTATTATCATGCGATTAAACTGATTAATCGTTTAATTGTAATTAACTAGGAGATCGGGGCACCAAGGAGAATATTCAGATTTCAAAGCTATAATTTTCCTAATATAACTTTCCTGTACTATAATATTATATTATATTATAGTATAGGCCGATTATCTTCTGGTTTAAATGGTGTATTTTACCTCGAGTCCAGTCTCATTCCAAACGTCGTAAATTGTTGTATCTGCACGAACCCAGTCTTTACTAAAATCATCCATACATCAATTGTCTTAAAATCATTTATTTACTACACTAAGTAATTAACAGAAAACATACAAACAGTAATTATCGTCACAAAGGATTGGTATAGTAATGTGCGCTAATGGCTAACAGGCATGGCTGGTCTGTTAGACAATGGGTCATAAACGGTCAGCTGAGAAGGTACACAGAGTTCATTAATATTAACAATTGACAATTGAAGGCTCGCTCATTCCTGAACAATTGCAATCAATATATATTTACGCTCATGTGTCATCGTTCTTTGTTGGAGCGTCTGTTCTGTTGGAGAGTCTCTCTCTCGGTTAGAATGGATCTTTCAAAGCGACATTCATTAATGTCTTCATAGAATGGTTGTTTCGTTGGTCTTCGCGTTCAATGATATAATTTACTTAGCTGCAGACTAATAATTAATATCAAAGACTTGTTCTTATTCTGTCGGTCTCGATAGTCTAAAAGTTAACCACGTGGTCTAGTTCACTTTCAGTAGAGGAATTGGATGGTAAAACCTATTGGCCATGGAGTGGAGGCCTGGTCTGAAGAAATGTAAATCAGGGTGGGTTTTATAGTGACCCTTGAACAGGTTTGTCAAATGACGCCTGGTCCTGTATGTGTCCCTGGGGAGTGCCTATGACTGAGCTAGACTTGGTTACAGAAATACAATTCTATCACATTAACATCAGTGCAATAGCATCTCAATGTATTATAAAAGCTTTATCCTTATTAATACATTCTATACACCCATTATAATGCAAGTCTCAAGCTGAGGCTATTATATAAACAGTTTTATGGTAATATGGCTATATTGTCTCTTCTGAGTATCACAAAATTGTACCAAGCGGATCAGTTCGTAGCTGGATTCTTCACCAATCTTCCATACCTTCTCCCGAACACACATGTCGCTCGGTTCTCCAATTCTATGAGTTGGAAGAATTTCCTTTGTCTCTCTATGAAACATGTGGCCAGAGACTCCCCTGGAATTTTAGAGTTTTTACAACCCTTTACACACAGGGCCTGGGTTATGGGGGAAGGTAGGTTGGGTGGTGGTGCAAAAGGGAGGGGGTCAACTGTCCTCCCTGTACCAAAAGAGGCCAACGTCATGACAACAGTCAGTCACTGATCACTAGCTTTGTTCTGAACAGGCAGTCACTGATCACTAGCTTTGTTCTGAACAGGCGGCCACTGATCACTAGCTTTGTTCTGAACAGGCGGCCACTGATCACTAGCTTTGTTCTGAACAGTCAGCCACTGATCACTAGCTTTGTTCTGAACAGTCAGTCACTGATCACTAGCTTTGTTCTGAACAGTCAGCCACTGATCACTAGCTTTGTTCTGAACAGTCAGTCACTGATCACTAGCTTTGTTCTGAACAGTCAGCCACTGATCACTAGCTTTGTTCTGAACAGTCAGTCACTGATCACTAGCTTTGTTCTGAACAGTCGGCCACTGATCACTAGCTTTGTTCTGAACAGGCGGCCACTGATCACTAGCTTTGTTCTGAACAGTCGGCCACTGATCACTAGCTTTGTTCTGAACAGTCAGTCACTGATCACTAGCTTTGTTCTGAACAGTCGGCCACTGATCACTAGCTTTGTTCTGAACAGGCAGTCACTGATCACTAGCTTTGTTCTGAACAGTCGGCCACTGATCACTAGCTTTGTTCTGAACAGGCGGCCACTGATCACTAGCTTTGTTCTGAACAGTCGGCCACTGATCACTAGCTTTGTTCTGAACAGTTCTGAACAGTCACTGATCACTAGCTTTGTTCTGAACAGTCGGCCACTGATCACTAGCTTTGTTCTGAACAGGCGGTCACTGATCACTAACTTTGTTCTGAACAGGCGGTCACTGATCACTAGCTTTGTTCTGAACAGTCAGTCACTGATCACTAGCTTTGTTCTGAACAGTCAGTCACTGATCACTAGCTTTGTTCTGAACAGTCAGTCACTGATCACTAGCTTTGTTCTGAACAGTTCTGAACAGTCACTGATCACTAGCTTTGTTCTGAACAGTCGGCCACTGATCACTAGCTTTGTTCTGAACAGTCGGTCACTGATCACTAGCTTTGTTCTGAACAGGCTGTCACTGATCACTAGCTTTGTTCTGAACAGTCGGTCACTGATCACTAGCTTTGTTCTGAACAGTCGGTCACTGATCACTAGCTTTGTTCTGAACAGGCTGTCACTGATCACTAGCTTTGTTCTGAACAGGCGGCCACTGATCACTAGCTTTGTTCTGAACAGGCTGTCACTGATCACTAGCTTTGTTCTGAACAGTCGGTCACTGATCACTAGCTTTGTTCTGAACAGTCGGTCACTGATCACTAGCTTTGTTCTGAACAGGCTGTCACTGATCACTAGCTTTGTTCTGAACAGGCGGCCACTGATCACTAGCTTTGTTCTGAACAGGCGGCCACTGATCACTAGCTTTGTTCTGAACAGTCAGCCACTGATCACTAGCTTTGTTCTGAACAGGCGGCCACTGATCACTAGCTTTGTTCTGAACAGGCGGTCACTGATCACTAACTTTGTTCTGAACAGGCGGTCACTGATCACTAGCTTTGTTCTGAACAGTCAGTCACTGATCACTAGCTTTGTTCTGAACAGTCAGCCACTGATCACTAGCTTTGTTCTGAACAGTCAGTCACTGATCACTAGCTTTGTTCTGAACAGGCGGCCACTGATCACTAGCTTTGTTCTGAACAGGCGGCCACTGATCACTAGCTTTGTTCTGAACAGTCGGCCACTGATCACTAGCTTTGTTCTGAACAGTCAGTCACTGATCACTAGCTTTGTTCTGAACAGGCGGCCACTGATCACTAGCTTTGTTCTGAACAGGCGGCCACTGATCACTAGCTTTGTTCTGAACAGTCAGTCACTGATCACTAGCTTTGTTCTGAACAGTCAGTCACTGATCACTAGCTTTGTTCTGAACAGTCGGCCACTGATCACTAGCTTTGTTCTGAACAGTCAGTCACTGATCACTAGCTTTGTTCTGAACAGTCGGCCACTGATCACTAGCTTTGTTCTGAACAGTCAGTCACTGATCACTAGCTTTGTTCTGAACAGGCGGCCACTGATCACTAGCTTTGTTCTGAACAGTCAGTCACTGATCACTAGCTTTGTTCTGAACAGGCGGCCACTGATCACTAGCTTTGTTCTGAACAGTCAGTCACTGATCACTAGCTTTGTTCTGAACAGGCGGCCACTGATCACTAGCTTTGTTCTGAGAACAAATTGTCCTTTTCCTATGTGGAGCAGGTCGGGGAGCTGGTCGCGGAGCTGAAGGAGAGCTTTATGAAACACTGTTTTACTGTCTCTGGCACACCAACAGTCTCCCCGGGACGACGACCTGAAGGTTCTGGGGAGAGACCATAACTCCCAGCATGCTTTGCAGACTGTAGCAGAGGCTCGGCGGCTCTTCCCGGGTAGGGTGTCGGTCGACGTCATGTTCGGACGTCCTGGTCAGAGTGTTGCATCCTGGGAGTTGGAATTGGATGAGCTGCTGTCGGTGTGTGATGACCATGTCTCCCTGTACCAGCTGACCCTGGAGAGAGGCATGTCTTTTCTTACTGACACCGAGAGTTTTTGTACGTGGGTATTTAGAAGTTGAATTGACAGGTACAGATGAGAAAATGAGATGGGGAGATGGAGGAGAGGACTACAGGAGAGACAGTAACAGGAACACCACCACTACACCGCCCCCAGCAGACTGAGTTTGCAGATATTTTGAAGGTTTTACTTGCAGTGACTGTGATATGTGGTTGTTTTTACTTACTGTAGTTGAATTAGTAGCTGTAGTGATTGACAGGTAATACATTTACATTTACATTTAAGTCATTTAGCAGACGCTCTTATCCAGAGCGACTTACAAAATGGTGCATTCACCTTATGATATCCAGTGGAACAACCACTTTACAATAGTGCATCTAAATCTTTTAAGGGGGGGGGGTTAGAAGGATTACTATTACTATTAATAGGTATCCAAATGAATATATGACCTGACTGTAAGTCACTCTGGATAAGAGATTCTGCTGCTAAATGACTCCAATGTAAACATGTCAACTGCAGGCACACAGCTCTTCAGACAGGTCCAGAAAGGCCAACTGAGCGTGCCCAGTGATGACATCACCGCTGTCATGTATGAATCAGCCAGGAGGATTCTTCAGAAGTGAGGCTATCTGCAGTATGAGGTGTCCAACTTTGCAAGAAATGTAAGTTCTACTCTCTTTCTCTCTGTGTGTGTGTGTGTCCTTGTGTCTGTCCTACCACTGTGCTATAGTAGAAATACCTTTAGTAGAAAACCCTGCAGTAGAAACCCTGCAGTAGAAAACCCTGCAGTAGAAACCCTGCAGTAGAAACCCTGCAGTAGAAACCCTGCAGTAGAAACCCTGCAGTAGAAATACCTTTAGTAGAAAACCCTGCAGTAGAAATACCTTTAGTAGAAAACCCTGCAGTATAAATACCTTTAGTAGAAACCCTGCAATAGAAATACCTTTAGTAGAATACCCTGCAGTAGAAATACCTTTAGTAGAAACCCTGCAGTAGATATACCTTTAGTAGAAAACCCTGCAGTAGAAATACCTTTAGTAGAAAACCCTGCAGTAGAAATACCTTTAGTAGAAAACCCTGCAGTAGAAATACCTTTAGTAGAAAACCCTGCAGTAGAAATACCAGGCTGTTCTCTGTGCTGTATTGGTTGTCATAACTATTGAATATGAATATTACCTGCTACAGTCAGCACACATCTGTAATATACCTTGTGTATTTTCTGTTTGTTTTGAAGGGTGCCATCAGCCAACACAATATGAGCTACTGGAAGGCCAGTCAGTACCTTGGAGTGGGCCCAGGTGAGTTAATAGTGCTTTATGAATGCTCTATAACACCTTTATGAATGCTCTATAAAGACTTTATGAATGCTTTATAACACCTTTA
This sequence comes from Salmo salar, assembly GCF_965601325.2. Taxonomy (NCBI): domain Eukaryota; kingdom Metazoa; phylum Chordata; class Actinopteri; order Salmoniformes; family Salmonidae; genus Salmo; species Salmo salar. The sequence continues at coordinate 96,295,786 of NC_138293.1, read as the reverse complement.
TGAATGCTCAATAAAGACTTTATGAATGCTTTATAACACCTTTATGAATGCTTTATAAAGACTTTATGAATGCTCTATAACACCTTTATGATTGCTCTATAACACCTTTATGAATGCTAATACCTTTATGAATGATCTATAACACTGTTATGAATGCTCTATAAAGACGTTATGAATGCTCTATAACACTGTTATGAATGCTCTATAAAGCCTTTATCTGTGGTTGTTTATTTGAAGTGGGACTCTTCTGTCTGCCAGGTGCCCATGGTCGCTTCGTCCCCCATGGAGAGGGGGATGTGTGTCGAGAGGCCCGCACCCAGACTCTGGAGCCTGATGTCTGGTTGAGAGAGGTGCAGCAGAGGGGTCACGGGACTCGACGCAGGATACCCCTCACCCACCTGGGACTGTGAGTCAACTACTTTCCGCTTCAGGCTGTTTACCTGCAGAGTTCACACCGTGCTGCTCATTAAAGGGATAATCCACTCCAGAATGAAACTCCTGTCAATTTGTTAATAATCTATGATCTCTGAGTGGGTAAGATAACTATTTTCACCATGATTTGACTTCTAAGTGGTCCGTCTGTGCAAACAGAAAATCGTGTCGTGCCACGTCATCGCGATAAGCTTCTCGTCACTAGATTGGGAATAACAAACTATCACACTTCATGACGCTTAAAAAATCAGTAAGTACACTCTCAATATCAGCCAATAGAGGGCATAGACAGACTGGTTGACTGAGTCAGCTGATCTACTGTCTGCTCTTCAGACTGTTCACCTGCAGAGTTCATACGGTGCTGCACATTAATGACCTACTTCTAATAATACTGTTCACCTGCAGAGTTCATACGGTGCTGCACATTAATGACCTACTTCTAATAATACTGTTCACCTGCAGAGTTCATACGGTGCTGCACATTAATGACCTACTTCTAATAATACTGTTGACCTGCAGAGTTCATACGGTGCTGCACATTAATGACCTACTTCTAATAATACTGTTGACCTGCAGAGTTCATACGGTGCTGCACATTAATGACCTACTTCTAATAATACTGTTCACCTGCAGAGTTCATACGGTGCTGCACATTAATGACCTACTTCTAATAATACTGTTCACCTGCAGAGTTCATACGGTGCTGCACATTAATGACCTACTTCTAATAATACTGTTCACCTGCAGAGTTCATACGGTGCTGCACATTAATGACCTACTTCTAATAATACTGTTCACCTGCAGAGTTCATACGGTGCTGCACATTAATGACCTACTTCTAATAATACTGTTCACCTGCAGAGTTCATACGGTGCTGCACATTAATGACCTACTTCTAATAATACTGTTCACCTGCAGAGTTCATACGGTGCTGCACATTAATGACCTACTTCTAATAATACTGTTCACCTGCAGAGTTCATACGGTGCTGCACATTAATGACCTACTTCTAATAATACTGTTCACCTGCAGAGTTCATACGGTGCTGCACATTAATGACCTAATTCTAATAATACTGTTCACCTGCAGAGTTCATACGGTGCTGCACATTAATGACCTACTTCTAATAATACTGTTCACCTGCAGAGTTCATACGGTGCTGCACATTAATGACCTACTTCTAATAATACTGTTCACCTGCAGAGTTCATACGGTGCTGCACATTAATGACCTAATTTTAATAATACTGTTCACCTGCAGAGTTCATACGGTGCTGTACATTAATGACCTACTTCTAATAATACTGTTCACCTGCAGAGTTCATACGGTGCTGCACATTAATGACCTACTTCTAATAATACTGTTCACCTGCAGAGTTCATACGGTGCTGCACATTAATGACCTACTTCTAATAATACTGTTCACCTGCAGAGTTCATACGGTGCTGCACATTAATGACCTAATTCTAATAATACTGTTCACCTGCAGAGTTCATACGGTGCTGCACATTAATGACCTACTTCTAATAATACTGTTCACCTGCAGAGTTCATACGGTGCTGCACATTAATGACCTACTTCTAATAATACTGTTCACCTGCAGAGTTCATACGGTGCTGCACATTAATGACCTACTTCTAATAATACTGTTGACCTGCAGAGTTCATACGGTGCTGCACATTAATGACCTACTTCTAATAATACTGTTCACCTGCAGAGTTCATACGGTGCTGCACATTAATGACCTACTTCTAATAATACTGTTCACCTGCAGAGTTCATACGGTGCTGCACATTAATGACCTACTTCTAATAATACTGTTCACCTGCAGAGTTCATACGGTGCTGCACATTAATGACCTACTTCTAATAATACTGTTCACCTGCAGAGTTCATACGGTGCTGCACATTAATGACCTAATTCTAATAATACTGTTCACCTGCAGAGTTCATACGGTGCTGCACATTAATGACCTAATTCTAATAATACTGTTCACCTGCAGAGTTCATACGGTGCTGCACATTAATGACCTACTTCTAATAATACTGTTCACCTGCAGAGTTCATACGGTGCTGCACATTAATGACCTACTTCTAATAATACTGTTCACCTGCAGAGTTCATACGGTGCTGCACATTAATGACCTAATTCTAATAATACTGTTCACCTGCAGAGTTCATACGGTGCTGCACATTAATGACCTACTTCTAATAATACTGTTCACCTGCAGAGTTCATACGGTGCTGCACATTAATGACCTACTTCTAATAATACTGTTCACCTGCAGAGTTCATACGGTGCTGCACATTAATGACCTACTTCTAATAATACTGTTCACCTGCAGAGTTCATACGGTGCTGCACATTAATGACCTACTTCTAATAATACTGTTCACCTGCAGAGTTCATACGGTGCTGCAGATTAATGACCTAATTCTAATAATACTGTTCACCTGCAGAGTTCATACGGTGCTGCACATTAATGACCTACTTCTAATAATACTGTTCACCTGCAGAGTTCATACGGTGCTGCACATTAATGACCTACTTCTAATAATACTGTTCACCTGCAGAGTTCATACGGTGCTGCACATTAATGACCTACTTCTAATAATACTGTTCACCTGCAGAGTTCATACGGTGCTGCACATTAATGACCTACTTCTAATAATACTGTTCACCTGCAGAGTTCATACGGTGCTGCACATTAATGACCTACTTCTAATAATACTGTTCACCTGCAGAGTTCATACGGTGCTGCACATTAATGACCTACTTCTAATAATACTGTTCACCTGCAGAGTTCATACGGTGCTGCACATTAATGACCTACTTCTAATAATACTGTTCACCTGCAGAGTTCATACGGTGCTGCACATTAATGACCTACTTCTAATAATACTGTTCACCTGCAGAGTTCATACGGTGCTGCACATTAATGACCTACTTCTAATAATACTGTTCACCTGCAGAGTTCATACGGTGCTGCACATTAATGACCTATTCTAATAATACTGTTCACCTGCAGAGTTCATACGGTGCTGCACATTAATGACCTATTCTAATAATACTGTTCACCTGCAGAGTTCATACGGTGCTGCACATTAATGACCTACTTCTAATAATACTGTTCACCTGCAGAGTTCATACGGTGCTGCACATTAATGACCTACTTCTAATAATACTGTTCACCTGCAGAGTTCATACGGTGCTGCACATTAATGACCTAATTCTAATAATACTGTTCACCTGCAGAGTTCATACGGTGCTGCACATTAATGACCTACTTCTAATAATACTGTTCACCTGCAGAGTTCATACGGTGCTGCACATTAATGACCTACTTCTAATAATACTGTTCACCTGCAGAGTTCATACGGTGCTGCACATTAATGACCTACTTCTAATAATACTGTTCACCTGCAGAGTTCATACGGTGCTGCACATTAATGACCTACTTCTAATAATACTGTTCACCTGCAGAGTTCATACGGTGCTGCACATTAATGACCTACTTCTAATAATACTGTTCACCTGCAGAGTTCATACGGTGCTGCACATTAATGACCTACTTCTAATAATACTGTTCACCTGCAGAGTTCATACGGTGCTGCACATTAATGACCTAATTCTAATAATACTGTTCACCTGCAGAGTTCATACGGTGCTGCACATTAATGACCTAATTCTAATAATACTGTTCACCTGCAGAGTTCATACGGTGCTGCACATTAATGACCTAATTCTAATAATACTGTTCACCTGCAGAGTTCATACGGTGCTGCACATTAATGACCTACTTCTAATAATACTGTTCACCTGCAGAGTTCATACGGTGCTGCACATTAATGACCTACTTCTAATAATACTGTTCACCTGCAGAGTTCATACGGTGCTGCACATTAATGACCTACTTCTAATAATACTGTTCACCTGCAGAGTTCATACGGTGCTGCACATTAATGACCTACTTCTAATAATACTGTTCACCTGCAGAGTTCATACGGTGCTGACACATTAATGACCTACATTCTAATAATACTGTTCACCTGCAGAGTTCATACGGTGCTGCACATTAATGACCTAATTCTAATAATACTGTTCACCTGCAGAGTTCATACGGTGCTGCACATTAATGACCTAATTCTAATAATACTGTTCACCTGCAGAGTTCATACGGTGCTGCACATTAATGACCTACTTCTAATAATACTGTTCACCTGCAGAGTTCATACGGTGCTGCACATTAATGACCTACTTCTAATAATACTGTTCACCTGCAGAGTTCATACGGTGCTGCACATTAATGACCTACTTCTAATAATACTGTTCACCTGCAGAGTTCATACGGTGCTGCACATTAATGACCTACTTCTAATAATACTGTTCACCTGCAGAGTTCATACGGTGCTGCACATTAATGACCTACTTCTAATAATACTGTTCACCTGCAGAGTTCATACGGTGCTGCACATTAATGACCTACTTCTAATAATACTGTTCACCTGCAGAGTTCATACGGTGCTGCACATTAATGACCTACTTCTAATAATACTGTTCACCTGCAGAGTTCATACGGTGCTGCACATTAATGACCTACTTCTAATAATACTGTTCACCTGCAGAGTTCATACGGTGCTGCACATTAATGACCTACTTCTAATAATACTGTTCACCTGCAGAGTTCATACGGTGCTGCACATTAATGACCTACTTCTAATAATACTGTTCACCTGCAGAGTTCATACGGTGCTGCACATTAATGACCTACTTCTAATAATACTGTTCACCTGCAGAGTTCATACGGTGCTGCACATTAATGACCTACTTCTAATAATACTGTTCACCTGCAGAGTTCATACGGTGCTGCACATTAATGACCTACTTCTAATAATACTGTTCACCTGCAGAGTTCATACGGTGCTGCACATTAATGACCTACTTCTAATAATACTGTTCACCTGCAGAGTTCATACGGTGCTGCACATTAATGACCTACTTCTAATAATACTGTTCACCTGCAGAGTTCATACGGTGCTGCACATTAATGACCTAATTCTAATAATACTGTTCACCTGCAGAGTTCATACGGTGCTGCACATTAATGACCTACTTCTAATAATACTGTTCACCTGCAGAGTTCATACGGTGCTGCACATTAATGACCTACTTCTAATAATACTGTTCACCTGCAGAGTTCATACGGTGCTGCACATTAATGACCTACTTCTAATAATACTGTTCACCTGCAGAGTTCATACGGTGCTGCACATTAATGACCTAATTCTAATAATACTGTTCACCTGCAGAGTTCATACGGTGCTGCACATTAATGACCTAATTCTAATAATACTGTTCACCTGCAGAGTTCATACGGTGCTGCACATTAATGACCTACTTCTAATAATACTGTTCACCTGCAGAGTTCATACGGTGCTGCACATTAATGACCTACTTCTAATAATACTGTTCACCTGCAGAGTTCATACGGTGCTGCACATTAATGACCTAATTCTAATAATACTGTTCACCTGCAGAGTTCATACGGTGCTGCACATTAATGACCTACTTCTAATAATACTGTTCACCTGCAGAGTTCATACGGTGCTGCACATTAATGACCTACTTCTAATAATACTGTTCACCTGCAGAGTTCATACGGTGCTGCACATTAATGACCTACTTCTAATAATACTGTTCACCTGCAGAGTTCATACGGTGCTGCACATTAATGACCTACTTCTAATAATACTGTTCACCTGCAGAGTTCATACGGTGCTGCACATTAATGACCTACTTCTAATAATACTGTTCACCTGCAGAGTTCATACGGTGCTGCACATTAATGACCTACTTCTAATAATACTGTTCACCTGCAGAGTTCATACGGTGCTGCACATTAATGACCTACTTCTAATAATACTGTTCACCTGCAGAGTTCATACGGTGCTGCACATTAATGACCTACTTCTAATAATACTGTTCACCTGCAGAGTTCATACGGTGCTGCACATTAATGACCTACTTCTAATAATACTGTTCACCTGCAGAGTTCATACGGTGCTGCACATTAATGACCTACTTCTAATAATACTGTTCACCTGCAGAGTTCATACGGTGCTGCACATTAATGACCTACTTCTAATAATACTGTTCACCTGCAGAGTTCATACGGTGCTGCACATTAATGACCTACTTCTAATAATACTGTTCACCTGCAGAGTTCATACGGTGCTGCACATTAATGACCTACTTCTAATAATACTCCAGACTCACTCATAACATGGGATTCTATTCAAGGGTTGTATTTGTACATCAAGCGCTCACGCTACAGAAACAGGAAATGCTGACCTATGGGCCATTCTGACTCAGACAAGGCTTCCTTTCTCACAGCATGGCAGATGATATACTGTAGCAACTTGTTAACTTTGTTCAACTGATTGGAGGAAGTGTTGGTCATGGGACTGCGTTTGGTTGACGGCATCACTCACCAGGTAATCTCAGTTAACCCAGAATACTGACGGCATCACTCACCAGGTAATCTCAGTTAACCCAGAATACTGACGGCATCACTCACCAGGTAATCTCAGTTAACCCAGAATACTGACGGCATCACTCACCAGGTAATCTCGGTTAACCCAGAATACTGACGGCATCACCCACCAGGTAATCTCGGTTAACCCAGAATACTGACGACATCACTCACCAGGTAATCTCGTTTAACCCAGAATACTGACGGCATCACTCACCAGGTAATCTCGGTTAACCCAGAATACTGACGACATCACTCACCAGGTAATCTCGGTTAACCCAGAATACTGACGACATCACTCACCAGGTAATCTCGTTTAACCCAGAATACTGACGACATCACTCACCAGGTAATCTCGGTTAACCCAGAATACTGACGACATCACTCACCAGGTAATATCGGTTAACCCAGAACCAAAGTCTTACATCATTTGGTCAGATTATGTTTATATAGTCTGTCCACATACTATACAGTGTGTGTATATATATATATATATATATATATATACATATATATATATATATATATATATATATATATATACACAGTATATGCTATAGCAAGAGGAGGTTTCAGTTGTTTCTAGATTCATTGTTTGCATCAATAGGGGCCATCAGTGATAAAAGCATTTTTTAACCTGATGTTGTGTTCAGTATTTATACGTTCCACACCGTTTTTTCTGGTTCACCTTTCTTTCTGTCTTTATGTCTCTGGTTCACCTTACTTCCTGTCTACATCTGTCTTTATGTCTCTGGTTCACCTTACTTCCTGTCTACATCTGTCTTTATGTCTCTGGTTCACCTTACTTCCTGTCTACATCTGTCTTTATGTCTCTGGTTCACCTTACTTCATGTCTACATCTGTCTTTATGTCTCTGGTTCACCTTACTTCCTGTCTACATCTGTCTTTATGTCTCTGGTTCACCTTACTTCCTGTCTACATCTGTCTTTATGTCTCTGGTTCACCTTACTTCCTGTCTACATCTGTCTTTATGTCTCTGGTTCACCTTACTTCATGTCTACATCTGTCTTTATGTCTCTGGTTCACCTTTCTTTCTACCTACATCTGTCTTTATGTCTCTGATTCATGCTATTTCTGTGGCAGCATTGGCAGTTGTTCAGTCCCAGGGCAGATCTACACCAGATTCTCAGCTCATCCTCTGAAGTACAAGACCTTCAACAGACAGGTCTTCTAATCCTGGATGACAGGTAACCCAGACCTTCAACAGACAGGTCTTCTAATCCTGGATGACAGGTAACCCAGACCTTCAACAGACAGGCCTTCTAATCCTGGATGACAGGTAACCCAGACCTTCAACAGACAGGTCTTCTAATCCTGGATGACAGGTAACCCAGACCTTCAACAGACAGGCCTTCTAATCCTGGATGACAGGTAACCCAGACCTTCAACAGACAGGTCTTCTAATCCTGGATGACAGGTAACCCAGACCTTCAACAGACAGGCCTTCTAATCCTGGATGACAGGTAACCCAGACCTTCAACAGACAGGTCTTCTAATCCTGGATGACAGGTAACCCAGACCTTCAACAGACAGGCCTTCTAATCCTGGATGACAGGTAACCCAGACCTTCAACAGACAGGCCTTCTAATCCTGGATGACAGGTAACCCAGACCTTCAACAGACAGGCCTTCTAATCCTGGATGACAGGTAACCCAGACCTTCAACAGACGGTCTTCTAATCCTGGATGACAGGTAACCCAGACCTTCAACAGACAGGCCTTCTAATCCTGGATGACAGGTAACCCAGACCTTCAACAGACAGGCCTTCTAATCCTGGATGACAGGTAACCCAGACCTTCAACAGACGGTCTTCTAATCCTGGATGACAGGTAACCCAGACCTTCAGCAGACAGGCCTTCTAATCCTGGATGACAGGTAACCCAGACCTTCAACAGACGGTCTTCTAATCCTGGATGACAGGTAACCCAGACCTTCAACAGACGGTCTTCTAATCCTGGATGACAGGTAACCCAGACCTTCAACAGACGGTCTTCTAATCCTGGATGACAGGTAACCCAGACCTTCAACAGACAGGCCTTCTAATCCTGGATGACAGGTAACCCAGACCTTCAACAGACAGGCCTTCTAATCCTGGATGACAGGTAACCCAGACCTTCAACAGACAGGCCTTCTAATCCTGGATGACAGGTAACCCAGACCTTCAACAGACAGGCCTTCTAATCCTGGATGACAGGTAACCCAGACCTTCAACAGACAGGCCTTCTAATCCTGGATGACAGGTAACCCAGACCTTCAACAGACGGTCTTCTAATCCTGGATGACAGGTAACCCAGACCTTCAACAGACAGGCCTTCTAATCCTGGATGACAGGTAACCCAGACCTTCAACAGACAGGCCTTCTAATCCTGGATGACAGGTAACCCAGACCTTCAACAGACGGTCTTCTAATCCTGGATGACAGGTAACCCAGACCTTCAGCAGACAGGCCTTCTAATCCTGGATGACAGGTAACCCAGACCTTCAACAGACGGTCTTCTAATCCTGGATGACAGGTAACCCAGACCTTCAACAGACGGTCTTCTAATCCTGGATGACAGGTAACCCAGACCTTCAACAGACGGTCTTCTAATCCTGGATGACAGGTAACCCAGACCTTCAACAGACAGGCCTTCTAATCCTGGATGACAGGTAACCCAGACCTTCAACAGACAGGCCTTCTAATCCTGGATGACAGGTAACCCAGACCTTCAACAGACAGGCCTTCTAATCCTGGATGACAGGTAACCCAGACCTTCAACAGACAGGCCTTCTAATCCTGGATGACAGGTAACCCAGACCTTCAACAGACAGGTCTTCTAATCCTGGATGACAGGTAACCCAGACCTTCAACAGACAGGCCTTCTAATCCTGGATGACAGGTAACCCAGACCTTCAACAGACAGGTCTTCTAATCCTGGATGACAGGTAACCCAGACCTTCAACAGACGGTCTTCTAATCCTGGATGACAGGTAACCCAGACCTTCAACAGACGGTCTTCTAATCCTGGATGACAGGTAACCCAGACCTTCAACAGACAGGCCTTCTAATCCTGGATGACAGGTAACCCAGACCTTCAACAGACAGGCGTTCTAATCCTGGATGACAGGTAACCCAGACCTTCAACAGACAGGTCTTCTAATCCTGGATGACAGGTAACCCAGACCTTCAACAGACGGTCTTCTAATCCTGGATGACAGGTAACCCAGACCTTCAACAGACAGGCCTTCTAATCCTGGATGACAGGTAACCCAGACCTTCAACAGACAGGCCTTCTAATCCTGGATGACAGGTAACCCAGACCTTCAACAGACAGGCCTTCTAATCCTGGATGACAGGTAACCCAGACCTTCAACAGACAGGTCTTCTAATCCTGGATGACAGGTAACCCAGACCTTCAACAGACAGGTCTTCTAATCCTGGATGACAGGTAACCCAGACCTTCAACAGACAGGCCTTCTAATCCTGGATGACAGGTAACCCAGACCTTCAACAGACAGGCCTTCTAATCCTGGATGACAGGTAACCCAGACCTTCAACAGACAGGCCTTCTAATCCTGGATGACAGGTAACCCAGACCTTCAACAGACGGTCTTCTAATCCTGGATGACAGGTAACCCAGACCTTCAACAGACAGGCCTTCTAATCCTGGATGACAGGTAACCCAGACCTTCAACAGACAGGTCTTCTAATCCTGGATGACAGGTAACCCAGACCTTCAACAGACAGGTCTTCTAATCCTGGATGACAGGTAACCCAGACCTTCAACAGACAGGCCTTCTAATCCTGGATGACAGGTAACCCAGACCTTCAACAGACAGGTCTTCTAATCCTGGATGACAGGTAACCCAGACCTTCAACAGACAGGTCTTCTAAGCCTTATAACTTGTGGTTTGTTTAAAGTGGGACCCAGTAGTTGTATCTCCATGTCTGTATGAGTCTATTTGAATCAGCTGTGTAGTGGTAGGGGCAAAAACCAAAACGTGCACCCCTTGGGGTCCCCGGGACTGAGTTTGGGAAACACTGACAACCCCTTTTGTCTTGTGTGTAGGGGTCTGCGGTGCTCGTGGCAGGGCCTGGCCTTACTGGACAGCATGTTACCCACTCTGCTGCTGCTGCTGGAGGCTTACACCCAGGGTCTCCAGGAGCAGCAGGCCAGGGGGGCCACCATAGGAGACCAGAGAGATGGAGGACAGAGGGTCTCCAAGCCTGGCTGACAGACAGGGGAGACTGACCCGGAGACTGACCCGGAGACTGACCCGGAGACTGACCCGGAGACTGACCCGGCAGCCACTATGAACTGTAGATATTGGTCAAATCTACCATCTACACTGATGAAGTAGATCAGCTGCAGTAAGATAACACTAAACTGTAGGCACCATGTTCTGATCAGTGACAGGTTAGATGGGCCTGAGATGCTGATAAAGCTCTGTACAGGATATTTACAGTTGAACAGGATGCTGTTGGGACTCAGGAAAGGTTCTCCACACCATGTCCTCTATGAACAAATCATTCTCTACCCCTTCAATGTAGTAGAGGTAATCACACACACACACACACACACACACACACACACGAGCACACACACACACACACGACAAGCAGTTACCAAAAGCAGCAGTTAAATAGGTTGTTTATGAAGGTTAGCGTGCCACGGACTCCAGTTTCTCCACGCTTATCTAGTTATCTGTCATCAGAGCTGTAGTGAACCACTGTTATTGTCAAGGTCCCTCTAAAGGAGCTCTGCATCCCCATCATCATAGTGCGAGAAGATGTAGCGTGAGCAGGGGGCTGGATCACCTGGCAGAGACAGAGAGTGTGTGTTTGGGCAGAGTGACGTGGTCGTGGTCCCTGTATCTGGCCCAGGTGCAGAGCAGATCCCAGATTAGACAGACAGGCTTAAACCTTCTGTTTAAGCTGTGATGAAAGGCTGTGATGAAAGGCTTGGTCTGACAGGTACACAGCATGTTTAGGGCCCTTCTCTATACAGAGAAGGCCCTGTGTTGACCTGTATAGAGAAGGCCCTGTGTTGACCTGTATAGAGAAGGCCCTGTGTTGACCTGTATAGAGAAGGCCCTGTGTTGACCTGTATAGAGAAGGGCCCTGTGTTGACCTGTATAGAGAAGGCCCTGTGTTGACCTGTATAGAGAAGGCCCTGTGTTGACCTGTATAGAGAAGGGCCCTGTGTTGACCTGTATAGAGAAGGCCCTGTGTTGACCTGTATAGAGAAGGCCCTGTGTTGACCTGTATAGAGAAGGCCCTGTGTTGACCTGTATAGAGAAGGCCCTGTGTTGACCTGTATAGAGAAGGCCCTGTGTTGACCTGTATAGAGAAGGGCCCTGTGTTGACCTGTATAGAGAAGGGCCCTGTGTTGACCTGTATAGAGAAGGCCCTGTGTTGACCTGTATAGAGAAGGCCCTGTGTTGACCTGTATAGAGAAGGGCCCTGTGTTGACCTGTATAGAGAAGGCCCTGTGTTGACCTGTATAGAGAAGGCCCTGTGTTGACCTGTATAGAGAAGGCCCTGTGTTGACCTGTATAGAGAAGGGCCCTGTGTTGACCTGTATAGAGAAGGGCCCTGTGTTGACCTGTATAGAGAAGGAGACACAAATGGCACTCTATTCCCTGTGTAGTGCGCTACATTTGACCCATAGGGTTCTGGTCTAAAGTAGTGCATTATGTAGGGAATAGAGTTCCATTTAGGAGACCTCCTTGGTGTCATGATAGGCCTATACTCGTGCTGCTCTGTTCTTCAGAAATATTTGGATGAATGATTAGCAGTAATGTGAGCAGATGTTTCCCAGTACTGACACTACTGGGTAATGTTCACCACTCCTACAACGTGCTGCTGAGGTTTTTTTGCATTTCAATAGTGGAGCATCTGCAGGTGCAGTCAAATTGGAGGCTGTTGACAAGGACCCAATGAATACAAATGAATCATTCATTGATGGACCTCTATGACCCAATATACCAGGCAGGTAGGATCATAGAATGATACATTCTATGGGAAGAATAGTGAAGACCCACACACAGCCTTTAATTGCCTACATAATTGATGAGTTTATTTCCAAAACACAATTTTTTTGTAAAAACATTTTTTAAAACCTTTTATTTAACTAAGCACGTTTTCACATTTGTGTTTTTTCATCAGAAATGTCTGTAAAATATTATTGTTATTATTCATAGATATTGTTCTTATTTTTTTATTAGTAGATTTTAGATGTGTATGAAAATGTTTGTTTTTTAGCGAAACACTACAGTTTAGCTGGAATGTTATGTTCCTATCCTGTATATTTGACTGTGATATGTGGTCGTCTCACCATATCTTAAGATTAATGCACTGGATAAGAGAATCTGCTAAATGACTACAATTAGAAATGTAAATGTTTTACATGCAGATCTCAAATTACTGTATTGAATAATTGTTTACCTTTTTTTAATTTGTCACGTATCATTTTTTCAGTTCTTAATAAAAAAAAAATTGTTGTTACGTTTGACTGTGTAAAACTGAACAGTTCTGCTTATTTCTCTGAGAGTGACGCAGATATATAGCATTTAGTAAAAAACATGATTATTTGTCTCTAAAATGAAACAAGTTATTTAAAAGTAAACACGTCTGTCATTGAACAGCCACGTGAGTGATTTAGATAGTGAAAAAACACACCAATCTCTTTCATCATTTATTTAAACTATAAAAGCTAATTTACCAACATTTCTGAAAATGGATATATAGCGTTTTGGAATGAAACTTCAATTACTACGTCACACATTGTTTGAGTGTTCAGATTTGTTATTTTGATAAACAGTCTGTTTATTTGTATTCGTTTTTTATAATTAAAGGAAATGTCACGTCCTGACCAGTAAAAGGGGTTATTTATTATTGTAGTTTGGTCAGGGCGTGGCAGGGGTGTGTTTGTTTTGTGTTATTGGGGTTTTTGGGTATTGTTCTATGTTTTGGTATTTCTATGTTTTTTTCTATGTTGTGTATTTCTTTGTGTTGGCCTGGTATGGCTCTCAATCAGGAACAGCTGTACATCGTTGTTGCTGATTGGGAGTCATACTTAGGTAGCCCTTTTTTCACCTGTCTTTTGTGGGAAGTTGTTTTTGCACTGCTATGGTTAGCCTGCAGAACTGTTTAGCTGTCGTTTTTTTTTCCCCCCCCCCCCCCCCCCCCCCCCCCCCCCCCCCCGTTTTCTTGTTTTTTGTGTAGTGTTCAATAAAAGTTAATATGAGCATTCACGTACCCGCTGCATTTTGGTCCAATCCTTACGACGGCCGTGACAGGAAATTCAATGTGGTGAATGTTTGCTTTAGACAAGGGCAGGACAGTAAGCTCTATCATAAAATACATTTATAGAATAAAGTTTTGGAATAATGTGTATTCTTCGTTGTACTCTCTCTCTCAATGTTTTCACATTCAGAATGAATGGTTTTGTCTACTTGCCCCTAAAAGGAATTATATGCAGTTTATTGTCTGTCACAAGGGAGACTTTCGTGTCTTTTTTGAAACCGCAGTGCTCACCGTTGTCGACATGGTAGCCAACAGTATTTAATGAGTTTCGTACCGGTTAATGTTTGATCATGTTTCCCTTGGAACTACTCCTGTATGAACTTACATGTTGGTACACCCTGTCCATGGTGCTGAAACAGAGAGAATGGATAATATCACATTAACAGTTCCCCATGGAAATACTGTAGGCCTGTTGCTTTCAATATCTGGTAATCAACTTAATAACCCTGGCATTTATAATTAAGTCGACCAATAAAAGGAATCTCACTTCCGTGCTGATACTATGGCTATGCGTAATTGTGTAATTTCTATGGTTAATTGAGCACGAATAATTCACGTCATTCAGAGCCTTTCATTGCAATAGAAAGCTCTGGACTGTGTGTTGGGGGGGGCACATTTCAGTCACTCGGAAATGCTCCACACTCAAAGCATTGCCTTGAGCTTTTAACAGAAAGGAGAGAACTGTCGTGCCCACTGGAGAGGTGTTCTAGAACATAGCACCCCTGCAGGCTTTTACCACCCACGTACTTTCCCTGTCAATCTGTCCAGAAATGGTCATCCTACGTATTTGATATGAAGCTTTGTAGCTCAGCTGATAGATCATGGCGCTTGCAACACCAGGCTAGTTGTTTCGATACCTGGGACCACCCACATGTAACATTTATGCACGCGTGAATGTAAGTCGCTTTGGATTCTATTTAAAGCGTCTGTTAAATGGAATATATATATATATATATATATATATATATAACCAATGCCTATAAAGAGTACATTGTTTGATATCAATCACTTGTTTCAAATTGTCTTTGATGTTTTTTCTTCTCCCTACTAACTTAGTTGAATCTCACTCTGGGCGCCTGCTAAGTGTAAAATGATAGTCTCCCTAAAATATCACAACACACTCATATCAATATGATAATACATTTTTTATTATTTCACAGTACACAAAGAAAATCTAAATTTACATAGTTGGCTCAACTGGTCCAGCCAATAGCCTAAAGCAGAGTATAACTCTTGACATAGTGGTTATATATTGTAATACTACAATATGTTTCTTGTACTGAGAAGTCCCTCAATTCATTGAATTTGACACTTCTCTATGGGTTTGCTCCGTTTAGTGGGGCTGGGGCCCATTACCCGCTGTAGGTCGCTGTTAAAGCTGGGGCGGCGGGCCAGTGGGTACACCGCACCGCATGGCGCGTCTGGAACCAACGCACGGCTACGTCTGCCGCAACGGCTTCTGCTGGTGCTCAGCGCCTGGTAGGTACTTATGGAGATCTCGCGGTGCTGCGATGGATGCGTCTCGGTAGGGAGACCGCCTAGCTTGACAAGGGCTTGGAACATCTCTTCTAGACTGGTACTGTCTTTGGCTGATGTCTCGAAGAGCGCCGTGTCCTCCCCAAGAGCTTGGAACATCTCCAGACGACTGATGACCCTCTCCGCCTCTAAGTCCACTTTGTTGCCGCATATCACTATGGGAACCCGGGCATTCTCTTTCAGCTTCATCAGCTTGGTCTTGGCTGCTATTATCTCTTTGCGCAGTGTGTACACCTCTTTGAAGGAGTCTCTGTCATCCACACTGAACACCAGGAGAAATATGTCACCTGTTGTAGAGAAGAGTACAGATTTAGTGATTTGATTCAATGCAACAACAAAAAACACCCACATTCATTTTCCAACTCAATGTATTAGATCAAGGTTATGCAAAGGCCAATTCAATACACACAAAAATACATTTCATTGTCCAACTCAATTAGATCTATACTCAGTCAATAGCCTATACACTCATAACCTACACACCTGTCAGTATGGACAGCCTCCGTCTAGCGGGGAAGTCTCTCTCCTTCGCTGCGTCCAGGATATCAATCTGATAGGTTTCTCCTCGGATCTGGTACAACTTCCTGTGGAAGTCTTCTGCTGTCGGCTCGTACTGTTCCTCGAACCCGTCGCGCAGGAACCGCCTGAGAATGTTCGTCTTGCCCACTCTGGGCGCGCCGAGTACTACAACACGCCGGCAGTTATGGGGCTTGGTGAGGCGCATCTCCTCCATTGGCGCGGTGCATGGAGTCTGGTCCGGGAGGGTCAACGTCGCTAGCGGGTCGAAGGATCTTCTTTTGGGGAACCTTTCCGAGGATGTAGCCTGAGTGGTCCCCGTGCTGGAAGACCGGACCACCCTCGTCTTCTTGTCCGTGTGTCTCCAGTGCTCAGTGACCGTATTAAAGATCCCTTTACTTGCCTTGGTCATGCTCGAGACCTTTTTGTATTGCATGAGGATTGTAGGTGATTGACAGTTGACACCTGTGACTTTAACATTGGGAAGCTGGTTGGAAATGGTTTGTTCAACATTATCGTTCATGCTGAGCTGGGTCTGTGGATGCCCGGCAGTGGCACAAGAGCTGAACGTGTCGGTGGTGCCATCAACGGAAAGGTAGACTAGTTTCTCTGTTGTGTTCACCTCCATGTTCCTTCCAGGCACGGGGATCATCCGGGGTGTCTGTTGTTACAGGTCTGTTACACCTGTTGCTTCACCATGTGATGCGTTGCAGTGGAGCGTTGCAGTGTGTGGAAAGGAGCGTCGGCGCGGGTATTTATAGAGTATGGCTGGGCATATTGGTTGCTACGTCATTAGATAGAATCATCACATCGCATCAACACTCCGCTCCTTTTATGGTAGTATTAAAATCTGTAATCATGTGATATCAGTCAAGTGTAGGCTATAGCCTTCCAATACACTTGTCAGGGAAACCCACAGCACAGCTAGAGATGGAGCACAGATAGAGATGGAGCACAGATAGAGATGGAGATGGAGCACAGCTAGAGATGGAGTGGGAGCACAGCTAGAGATGGAGCACAGCTAGAGATGGAGCACAGCTAGAGATGGAGCACAGCTAGAGATGGAGATGGAGCACAGCTAGAGATGGAGCACAGCTAGAGATGGATCACAGCTAGAGATGGAGATGGAGCACAGCTAGAGATGGAGCACAGCTAGAGATGGAGATGGAGCACAGCTAGAGATGGAGCACAGCTAGAGATGGAGCACAGCTAGAGATGGAGCGGGAGCACAGCTAGAGATGGAGCACAGCTAGAGATGGAGCACAGCTAGAGATGGAGTGGGAGCACAGCTAGAGATGGAGCACAGTTAGAGATGGAGCACAGCTAGAGATGGAGCACAGCTAGAGATAGAGATGGAGCACAGCTATATGGGGTATAATTAGGGGTATATGGGGTATAATTAGGGGTATATGGGGTAGATTTAGAGGTATATGGAGTAGATTTAGAGGTATATGGGGTATAATTAGGGGTATATGGGGTATAATTAGGGGTATATGGGGTATAATTAGGGGTATATGGGGTATATGGGGTATAATTAGGGGTATATGGGGTATAATTAGGGGTATATGGGATATAATTAGGGGTATATGGGGTATAATTAGGGGTATATGGGGTATAATTAGAGGTATATGGGGTATAATTAGGGGTATATGGGGTATAATTAGAGGTATATGGGGTATAATTAGGGGTATATGGGGTATAATTAGGGGTATATGGGGTATAATTAGAGGTATATGGGGTATAATTAGGGGTATATGGGGTATAATTAGAGGTATATTGGGTATAATTAGGGGTATATGGGGTATAATTAGAGGTATATGGGGTATAATTAGGGGTATATGGGGTATAATTAGGGGTATATGGGGTATAATTAGGGGTATATGGGGTATAATTATAGGTATATGGGGTATAATTAGGGGTATATGGGGTATAATTAGGGGTATATGGGGTATAATTAGAGGTATATGGGGTATAATTAGGGGTATATGGGGTATAATTAGAGGTATATGGGGTATAATTAGGGGTATATGGGGTATAATTATAGGTATATGAGGTATATGGGGTATAATTAGGGGTATATGGGGTATAATTAGGGGTATATGGGGTATAATTAGGGGTATATGGGGTATAATTAGAGGTATATGGGGTATAATTAGAGGTATATGGGGTATAATTATAGATATATGAGGTATATGGGGTATATTTAGACATTAGATTTTGGCTATTTCTGGACATCCGATGAGACGTGGGCGACGGGACACCCCTGGCCCTGTTCTCCCCTCTCTCTGTAATAATGTGATGGCTCTCTACCCACATCATCCAGCTAGCTAGTCATCATGGGACCTGGGGCTCACACGTAGGTGGGGAATGTTCCTGGGAAACGTGACAGATCATCATTCACCGTGTGCACACAGGCATAGTGTTTCCCCTGTATGGTACACTGCAGTAAACGGCATTGTGTTTCCCCTGTATGGTACACTGCAGTAAACGGCATAGTGTTTCCCCTGTATGATACACTGCAGTAAACGACATAGTGTTTCCCCTGTATGGTGCACTGCAGTAAACGGCATAGTGTTTCCCCTGTATGATACACTGCAGTAAACGGCATAGTGTTTCCCCTGTATGGTGCACTGCAGTAAACGGCATAGTGTTTCCCCTGTATGATACACTGCAGTAAACGGCATAGTGTTTCCCCTGTATGGTGCACTGCAGTAAACGGCATAGTGTTTCCCCTGTATGATACACTGCAGTAAACGGCATAGTGTTTCCCCTGTATGATACACTGCAGTAAACGGCATAGTGTTTCCCCTGTATGATACACTGCAGTAACAGCCATTGTGTTTCCCCTGTATGATGCACTGCAGTAAACGGCATAGTGTTTCCCCTGTATGATACACTGCAGTAAACGGTATAGTGTTTCCCCTGTATGGTACACTGCAGTAAATGGCATAGTGTTTCCCCTGTATGGTACACTGCAGTAAATGGCATAGTGTTTCCCCTGTATGATAAACTGCAGTAACAGCCATTGTGTTTCCCCTGTATGACACACTGCAGTAATTATTAATATCATTGTTAACTGTCTGTGGTCACTAATTGGTTTCCTAATGGTTCAGCTTTGTGACCAGGTTGGCTAATTTGTGTGCTATAAAAATGGATGAAGGTTTTTTTCTATAATGTCTTTATAAAAAATGTATTAAATTAGACTTTTCTAAAGCATCACAGTATTTCCATGATGGACAGGGTCAGGGTTTGTGTGGATAATAAAGGGAGCAAATTAAAAAGCATCACGTTGTTTGCAGCATAATATAATGATTCTCTGTGAAGTTCCAGGATCAGTGTTCCATGCAGCAGTAAAGGATCAGTGTTCCATGCAGCAGTAAAGGATCAGTGTTCCATGCAGCAGTAAAGGATCAGTGTTCCATGCAGCAGTAAAGGATCAGTGTTCCATGCAGCAGTAAAGGAGCAGTGTCCCATGCAGCACTAAAGGATCAGTGTTCCATGCAGCAGTAAAGGATCATTGTTTAATGCAGCAGTAAAGGATCCGTGTCCCATGCAGCAGTAAAGGATCCGTGTCTCATGCAGCAGTAAAGGATCAGTGTCCCATGCAGCAGTAAATGATCAGTGTCCCATGCAGCAGTAAAGGATCAGTGTTTAATGCAGCAGTAAAGGATCAGTGTCCCATGCAGCAGTAAATGATCAGTGTCCCATGCAGCAGTAAAGGATCCGTGTCCCATGCAGAAGTAAAGGATCAGTGTCCCATGCAGCAGTAAAGGATCAGTGTTCCATGCAGCAGTAAAGGATCATTTACATTTACGTCATTTAGCAGACGCTCTTATCCAGAGCGACTTACAGTAGTGAGTGCATACATTTCCTAAAAAATTTTCCCCGTACTGGTCACCCGTGGGAATCAAACCCACAACCCTGGCGTTGCAAACACCATGCTCTACCAACTGAGCCACACGGGCCACACAGTGTCCCATGCAGCAGTAAAGGATCAGTGTCCTATGCAGCAGTAAAGGATCAGTGTCCCATGCAGCAGTAAAGGATCAGTGTCCTATGCAGCAGTAAAGGATCAGTGTCCCACGCAGCAGTAAGGGATCAGTGTCCCATGCAGCAGTAAAGGATCAGTGTTTAATGCAGCAGTAAAGGATCAGTGTTCCATGCAGCAGTAAAGGATCCGTGTTCCATGCAGCAGTAAAGGATCCGTGTTCCATGCAGCAGTAAAGGATCAGTGTCCCATGCAGCAGTAAAGGATCAGTGTCCCATGCAGCAGTAAAGGATCAGTGTCCCATGCAGCAGTACAACAACAACAGGTTGGTCTATTTGCTGTGGCTGGTTGTTATTTACCTTACAGCTCAATAGTTCTAGTGCTTTCTGCCGTGTGACACATTGTGTTTTTGAGCCTCATCGTGTTCAGTTTTCACTGTGATCACGTCTTTCACAGGCTACTTACTTTATCCCTTCTGTGGAGAGACTTCGGTAGCGTCCAAAATGCCAGCCTACTTCCTATATAGTGCTCTACTTTTGACCGGGGCCAATGGGGCTGGGAATAGGGTGCCATTTGTGACAGACACCTAAATATTCACTAACACCTTCAAGGGCTGCTATGAATCACAATAACTACTGATGAAGTCGCTCTGTAGAACCGAAGTGATAAACTGGATCATATTTGATTGTGTCATAATTAGTGCATTCCAAATGGCACCTCTATATCCTACTCCCGTGCACTACTTCAGACCAGTGGTAGTGCACTACGTAGGGAATAGGGTGCCATTTTGGGATGCGGACACCATCTCACTTTCAGAGAGGGAAGAAAGGGCACATCATGTTCATACTTCATATTACATGATGGAGGTTCAGAACCCAGCCAGTGGGTTGTATTTCAATGATAGGCCTACACTGTTCAAGACAACACCACCCAGCGATGAGTCATCCAGCTAGTAATCTAAAGGAAGAACAGTAATGTGATTTAGCAGTCACCTACAATTACCTGAGAAAAACAGAAACGCACAACAACAGATCTGTCCCTCAATTTGCTGTCTGTCCTATCCATCAATATGTTCATCTTTCTCACAAATGCTCTCTCTCTCTCTCTCTCTCTCTCTCTCTCTCTCTCTCTCTCTCTCTCTCTCTCTCTCTCGCTCTCGCTCTCTCTCTCTCTCTCTCTCTCTGTCTACATCATTGTGTCAGTGGGTCTAGTGGGAGCACTTTGATCATGACACCTGCTGTACCTGTATGTCCAGGGGGGAACACTTTGAATGTGACAGCTGCTGTGCCTGGTCATCCATGGGAAAATAAACATGTGACAGAGAAGGACGCATCATCATCATCATCATCACATGAAAAGGAGAGACAACACATGACATCACACCTCTTTTTGAACACATTACTTCTCCGAATGGAAAGGATAAACAGGCCTACAGGAACAGAATATCAGTATTGTTATATGTTGGGTCCTGAGTCTGTCCAGACTATGTTCCAGGTACTATACTTTCTGATACCAGAAGATGTCAAATGCTGCTCCTAGGTTAAAGCAGAGAACATTCTGGGCCAGTGTGCTGCACCTAGGTTAAAAGCAGAGAACATTCTGGGCCAGTGTGCTGCACCTAGGTTAAAAGCAGAGAACATTCTGTGACAATGTGCTGCACCTAGGTTAAAAGCAGAGAACATTCTGTGACAATGTGCTGCACCTAGGTTAAAAGCAGAGAACATTATGTGACAGTGTGCTGCACCTAGGTTAATAAAAGCAGAGAACATTCTGGGCCAGAATGCACCTAGATTAAAAGCAGAGAACATTCTGGGCCAGAATGCACCTAGATTAAAAGCAGAGAACATTATGTGACAGTGTACTGCACCTAGGTTAAAAGCAGAGAACATTCTGGGCCAGAATGCACCTAGGTTAAAAGCAGAGAACATTATGTGACAGTGTACTGCACCTAGGTTAAAAGCAGAGAACATTCTGGGCCAGAATGCACCTAGGTTAAAAGCAGAGAACATTATGTGACAGTGTACTGCACCTAGGTTAAAAGCAGAGAACATTATGTGACAGTGTACTGCACCTAGGTTAAAAGCAGAGAACATTGTGACAGTGTGCTGCACCTAGGTTAAAGCAGAGAACATTCTGGGCCAGAATGCACCTAGGTTAAAAGCAGAGAACATTCTGGGCCAGAATGCACCTAGATTAAAAGCAGAGAACATTCTGGGCCAGAATACACCTAGGTTAAAAGCGGAGAACATTCTGGACCAGTGTGCTGCACCTAGGTTAAAAGCAGAGAACATTCTGGACCAGTGTGCTGCACCTAGGTTAAAAGCAGAGAACATTCTGGGCCAGTGTGCTGCACCTAGGTTAAAAGCAGAGAACATTCTGGGCCAGTGTGCTGCACCTAGGTTAAAAGCAGAGAACATTCTGGGCCAGTGTGCTGCACCTAGGTTAAAAGCAGAGAACATTCTGGGCCAGTGTGCTGCACCTAGGTTAAAAGCAGAAAACATTCTGGGCCAGAATGCACCTAGGTTAAAAGCAGAGAACATTCTGTGCCAGTGTGCTGCACCTAGGTTAAAAGCAGAGAACATTCTGGGCCAGTGTGCTGCACCTAGGTTAAAAGCAGAGAACATTCTGGGCCAGAATGCACCTAGGTTAAAGCAGAGAACATTCTGTGCCAGTGTGCTGCACCTAGGTTAAAGCAGAGAACATTCTGGGCCAGTGTGCTGCACCCTACTCTTGGAGAAGTCACACATTCAAACACTTTGACGTCAATGAAAAACCAACTCAGACTCTCTACTGAAATGTTTATTTTATTTCAGGAATAGACTTTCTATCTGCTAAAAGCAGACTTAGTGGAGAGTCTGGGTAAACCAGCCCTGTGGAGTAGGATTGACTGTTGAATGTTTCTGGATTACAGATCGTGAGGTACAGACAATGCCTTGCAGTTTCACATTAAGTGTAAACCAGATATTGGAGTGGAGACAGAGTGACACGCAATAACCGAACAGACGCAACAATACATCAAAACAACTACCCACTCCTCCAACGCTCTCTCCGTCTCTCCATGTCTCCATCTCCCCATGTCTCCATCTCCCCATGTCTCCATCTCCCCATGTCTCCATCTCCCCATGTCTTCATCTCTCCATCTCCCCATGTCTCCATCTCCCCATGTCTCCATCTCCCCATGTCTCCATCTCCCCATGTCTCCATCTCTCCATGTCTCCGTCTCCCCATGTCTCCATCTCCCCATGTCTCCATGTCTTCATCTCTCCATCTCCCCATGTCTCCATGTCTTCATCTCTCCATCTCCCCATGTCTCCATCTCCCCATGTCTCCATCTCCCCATGTCTCCATCTCCCCATGTCTCCATCTCCCCATGTCTTCATCTCTCCATCTCCCCATGTCTCCATCTCCCCATGTCTCCATCTCCCCATGTCTCCATCTCCCCATGTCTCCATCTCTCCATGTCTCCATCTCCCCATGTCTCCATCTCTCCATCTCCCCATGTCTCCATCTCTCCATGTCTCCATCTCCCCATGTCTCCATCTCTCCATCTCCCCATGTCTCCATCTCTCCATCTCCACTCCTTTATTCTAATCAAGGCCACTGTCTTGAACGAGTACACAGCACATAGGAGTTATTTTCTCCACACAGCCACACTGGTTGCATCCGAAATGGCACCCTATTCCCTATGTAGTGCACTACTTTTAGCCAAGGCCCATAGGACTCTGTTGGACTATATAGAGAATAAGGTACCATTTGGAACAGAGAGAGAGTTGTTTTCTCCACACACAACAGAGTAATGTGACTCAGTGTGCTCCTGATAGAGGAAAGGGAAGGTAGATCCACGTTGCCATGGAAACAGCTCTCTTGTTGCTACTTCTCGGGAACTCAAGGCTCCATTCTATCACCACTTCAACGTTCTGTCACCTACTGAAGAGTCTAGAGGCCTGACACAAGCCCACAACCCTTGTCCTTAAAGTGAAATCTGTAATAAACAGTTTTTAAAATGTCAAGCACGTAATGTTTTTTTATTTTTTTTTATGGTATGCTTGTGTATAAAATCCATTACTTTGAGGTATTTGCCACGCACACAGGCCTATGGAAACAGTATAAAATACATTCAGTAGATATTCTGTGACATTTCAAACTCTTTGAGGCTCATAGTCTATGGTGTAAAGAGAGGAATCCGACAGTAGGATAGTCTGGTCAAGAGATTTGATCTGTGTCCCAAATGGCATAATATTCCCTATATAGTGTACTACTTTTGACCAGAACACTATGAGCCCTGATCAAAAGTAATGCACTATGTAGGGAATAGGGTGGCATTTGTGCAAGTTGACGTTTATTGTCCTGAATCTTTCCCTGGAGGCAGAACTGAGCAATTTCCAGCAAGATAGTCCAGCTGCAAAGTCAAAATTAGCTATATTGTAAAAATTCATGAAAACAAAAATGAGTTTTTTGGTCTTAATTTAAGGTTAGGGTCAGACACTAGGGTTAGCAGTGTGGTTAAGCTTAAGGTTCAGTCCAAAATCAGATGTGATGACTTTGTGGCTGTGCCAGCTAGTGACCACTCTGCAGAGCTGCCTCCAGAACAAGATTCATGACAATAAATGCCAACCTGCATGACGTCGACTTTTTCTGCTTGCAGTCCTCACTTGATAAGACATTCTGATGAAACTACAGATAAAAAAACACAACCTCAGAAAAGAGCAGAGACACTGAGGCAAAACCACATGAGGGCAGCAGAGAGGAAGACATCAATTTCACAATGACAAAACATCAAGAACACCTTCCATGACATAGACTGACCAGGTGAATCCAGGTGAAAGCTATGATCCCTTATTGATGTCACTTGTTAAATCCACTTCAATCAGTGTAGATGAAGGGGAGGGTTAAAGAAGGATTTTTTTAGTATACTCAGTGTAGTTAGTAGACTATGGGCTTTGTAGACAGACCATGCTAGTTGTTAGTAGACTAAGGGCTTTGTAGACAGACCATGCTAGTTGTTAGTAGTCTAAGGGCTTTGTAGACAGACCATGCTAGTTGTTAGTAGACTAAGGGCTTTGTAGACAGACCATGTGAGTTGTTAGTAGACTTAGGGCTTTGTAGACAGACCATGCTAGTTGTTAGTAGACTAAGGGCTTTGTAGACAGACTATGGTAGTTGTTAGTAGACTAAGGGCTTTAATTCTGATTCTCTCTCTCCTTCGTTTCTCTCTCCCTCTCCGTCATGATCTTGTCCTCCCCCGCCTCCTCTGCTGCTGTCCTCCTCTTGTCCTCCCCCGCCCCAACTCCTCAGCTGCTGTCCTCCTCTTGTCCTCACCCGCCCCACCCCACCTCCTCTGCTGCTGTCCTCCTGTCCTCTCCCACCCCACCCCACCTCTTCTGCTGCTGTCCTCCTCTTGTCCTCTCCCACCCCACCTCCTCTGCTGCTGACCTCCTCTTGTCCCCCCTGCCCCGCCCCACCTCCTCTGCTGCT
>NC_138293.1:96220000-96267500 GCF_965601325.2 Salmo salar | reverse complement strand
CCAAGATGGCATAGCAGTCAGACATCCTTTGTCCTCCTCTTGTCGTGTCCCGCGTATATACACTGCTCAAAAAAATAAAGGGAACACTTAAACAACACAATGTAACTCCAAGTCAATCACACTTCTGTGAAATCAAACTGTCCACTTAGGAAGCAACACTGATTGACAATAATTTCACATGCTGTTGTGCAAATGGAATAGAAAACAGGTGGAAGTTATAGGCAATTAGCAAGACACCCCCAATAAAGGAGTGGTTCTGCAGGTGGGGACCACAGACCACTTCTCAGTTCCTATGCTTCCTGGCTGATGTTTTGGTCACTTTTGAATGCTGGCGGTGCTTTCACTCTAGTGGTAGCATGAGACGGAGTCTACAACCCACACAAGTGGCTCAGGTAGTGCAGCTCATCCAGGATGGCACATCAATGCGAGCTGTGGCAAGAAGGTTTGCTGTGTCTGTCAGCGTAGTGTCCAGAGCATGGAGGCGCTACCAGGAGACAGGCCAGTACATCAGGAGACGTGGAGGAGGCCGTAGGAGGGCAACAACCCAGCAGCAGGACCGCTACCTCCGCCTTTGTGCAAGGAGGAGCAGGAGAAGCACTGCCAGAGCCCTGCAAAATGACCTCCAGCAGGCCACAAATGTGCATGTGTCTGCTCAAACGGTCAGAAACAGACTCCATTAGGGTGATATGAGGGCCCGACGTCCACAGGTGGGGGTTGTGCTTACAGCCCAACACCGTGCAAGACGTTTGGCATTTGCCAGAGAACACCAAGATTGGCAAATTCGCCACTGGCGCCCTGTGCTCTTCACAGATGAAAGCAGGTTCACACTGAGCACGTGACAGACGTGACAGAGTCTGGAGACGCCGTGGAGAACGTTCTGCTGCCTGCAACATCCTCCAGCATGACCGGTTTGGTGGTGGGTCAGTCATGGTGTGGGGTGGCATTTCTTTGGGGGGCCGCACAGCCCTCCATGTGCTCGCCAGAGGTAGCCTGACTGCCATTTGGTACCGAGATGAGATCCTCAGACCCCTTGTGAGACCATATGCTGGTGCGGTTGGCCCTGGGTTCCTCCTAATGCAAGACAATGCTAGACCTCATGTGGCTGGAGTGTGTCAGCAGTTCCTGCAAGAGGAAGGCATTGATGCTATGGACTGGCCCGCCCGTTCCCCAGACCTGAATCCAATTGTGCACATCTGGGACATCATGTCTCGCTCCATCCACCAACGCCACGTTGCACCACAAGACTGTCCAGGAGTTGGCGGATGCTTTAGTCCAGGTCTGGGAGGAGATCCCTCAGGAGACCATCCGCCACCTCATCAGAAGCATGCCCAGGCGTTGTAGGGAGGTCATACAGGCACATGGAGGCCACACACACTACTGAGCCTCATTTTGACTTGTTTTAAGGACATTATATCAAAGTTGGATCAGCCTGTAGTGTGGTTTTCCACTTTAATTTTGAGTGTGACTCCAAATCCAGGCCTCCATGGGTTGATAAATTGGATTTCCATTGATTATTTTTGTGTGATTTTGTTGTCAGCACATTCAACTATGTAAAGAAAAAAGTATTTAATAAGATTATTTCTTTCATTCAGATCTAGGATGTGTTGTTTAAGTGTTCCCTTTATTTTTTTGAGCAGTATATATATATTTCCGTCTTTTCTTCGCATATCTTTATATATATTTTTTTGTGAAAACTCAACCTCAAAACACTCTCCTGCAACCCGCCTCACCAATTTAAAAAAAATGTATTATTTACCTCAAATCTGAAATCCACAACAGAAGCTAGCCAGAGGTTAGCCAGAGGCTGACCAGTTCACTGGCTAACGTTGGAGTTCAGCTAGCCACGGTTGGCGGTCATCAGCTATCCCTTAGCTCCAAAAGCTATCGCCAGTTTTGTACAGCGCGACTCAGACCAGAGCATACCGAACCTATTTTCTCTCCATATCCCCGGATTTCTACCGCAGGCTCTGGACATTTACACCTGGATCTTGCAGCTAGCTAGCTGCTACCCGAGTGGCTATTGGCTAACGTCGGTCCCAGAGCTAACATCAATTATTCCGGAGCTAGCCAGCTGAAGAGTTCCATCAGCCACTCCTGGGCTACAATCACCTATCCGGACCCGTTTTACTGCCGATGCGGAGCCCCATCGGGCCTTCATGACTGGACTACCAACGTTATCTGCCCGAGGGAGTTATCCAACTGGCCCCTCCGTTGCGACGTAACCTGAACACCCATCTGCGGCCCGCTAATCGTTAGCTGTCTTATCGGCTGCTATCTGAATAGGTCTATCGAACTATTTTCTTGGGCCACTATAACTATAACTATTTTGCCAATTGGACTGGTCCCCCCTACCACACGGAACCCCACTAATCTACAGACGGAAACGCACGAGGTGGCTAAAAACAAACCTCCCTCCATCTTCTGCCAGCTTGCTACCTATGGCCCGGCTAGCTGTCTGAATCTCACTGGACCCTTATGATCACTCGGCTAAGCATGCCTCTCCTTAATGTCAATATGCCTTGTCCATTGCTGTTCTGGTTAGTGTTTATTGGCTTATTTCACTGTAGAGCCTCTAGCCCTGCTCATTATACCTTATCCAAACTTTCAGTTCCACCAACCACACATGCTATGACATCTTCTGGTTTCAATGATGTTTCTAGAGACAATATCTCTCTCATCATCACTCAATGCCTAGGTTTACCTCCACTGTTTACCTCCACCTCCATCCTACCATACCTTTGTCTGTACATTATACCTTGAAGCTATTTTACCACCCCCAGAAACCTGCTCCTTTTACTCTCTATTCCGGATGTCATAAACGACCAATTCTCATAGCTTTTAGCTGTACCCTTATCCTACTCCTCCTCTGTTCCTCTGGTGATGTAGAGGTGAATCCAGGCCCTGCAGTGCCTAGCTCCACTCCTATTCCCCAGGCGCTCTCTTTTGATGACTTCTGTAACTGTAATAGTCTTGGTTTCATGCATGTTAACATTAGATGCCTTCTCCCTAAGTTTGTTTTATTCACTGCTTTAGCACACTCTGCCAACCCGGATGTCCTAGCCGTGTCTGAATCCTGGCTTAGGAAGTCCACCAAAAACTCTGAAATCTTCATCCCTAACTACAACATTTTCAGACAAGATAGAACGGCCAAAGGGGGCAGTGTTGCAATCTACTGCAGAGATAGCCTGCAGAGTTCTGTCCTACTATCCAGGTCTGTACCCAAACAATTTGAACTTCTACTTCTAAATCCATCTCTCTAAAAACAAGTCTTTCACCGTTGCCGCCTGTTATAGACCACCCTCTGCCCCCAGCTGTGCTCTGGACACCATATGTGAACTGATTGCCCCCCATCTATCTTCAGAGCTCGTGCTGCTAGGTGACCTAAACTGGTACATGCTTAACACCCCAGCCATCCTACAATCTAATCTTGATGCCCTCAATCTCACACAAATTATCAATGAACATACCAGGTACCACCCCAAAGCCGTAAACAAGGGCACCCTCATAGATATCATCCTAACCAACTTGCCCTCTAAAAACACCTCTGCTGTTTTCAACCAAGATCCCTTTGATCACTGCCTCATTGCCTGCATCCGTAATGGGTCAGCGGTCAAACGACCTCCACTCATCACTGTCAAACGCTCCCTGAAACATTTCAGTGAGCAAGCCTTTCTAATCGACCTGGCCCAGGTATCCTGGAAGGATATTGACCTCATCCCGTCAGTAGAGGATGCCTGGTTATTTTTTTTAAATGCCTTCCTCACCATCTTAAATAAGCATGCCCCATTCAAGAAATGTAGAACCAGGAACAGATATAGCCCTTGGTTCTCTCCAGACCTGACTGCCCTTAACCAACACAAAAACATCCTGTGGCGTTCTGCATTAGCATCGAACAGCCCCCGTGATATGCAACTTTTCAGGGAAGTTAGAAACCGATATACACAGGCAGTTAGAAAAGCCAAGGCTAGCTATTTCAAGCAGAAATTTGCTTCCTGCAACACAAACTCCAAAAAGTTCTGGGACATTGTAAAGTCCATGGAGAATAAGAACACCTCCTCCCAGCTGCCCACTGCACTGAGGATAGGAAACTCTGTCACCTCCGATAAATCCACTATAATTGAGAATTTCAATAAGCATTTTTCTATAGCTGGCCATGCTTTCCACCAGGCTACCCCTACTGCGGTCAACAGCACTGCACCCCTCACAGCTACTCGCCCAAGCCTTCCCCATTTCTCCCTCTCCCAAATCCAGTCAGTTAATGTTCTGAAAGAGCTGCAAAATCTGGACCCCTACAAATCAGCCGGGCTAGACAATCTGGACCCTTTCTTTATAAAATTATCTGACGAAATTGTTGCAACCCCTATTTCTAGCCTGTTCAACCTCTCTTTCGTGTCATCTGAGATTCCAAAAGATTGGAAAGCAGCTGCTGTCATCCCCCTCTTCAAAGGAGGGGACACTCTTGACCCAATGTTACGGCTGTCGAAAGGATCGGACCAAAGTGCAGCGTGGTTGTAGTTCCACATTTTATTAAATCCATGAAACTTTGCAAAACATAAATAACTGAATTTACAAAACAACAAACCGTGATGCAGAGAGAAACAAACACTACTCAAAAGATAATCACCCACAAAACCCAGGAAGAAAAACCCCTACTTAAATATGATCTCCAATCAGAGGTAACGAGAACCAGCTGCCTCCAATTGGAGATCAACCCAAAAAACAACAACATAGAAATAGAAAAACTAGAACTTAAACATAGAAATAGAAAACATAGAAAAACACAAAACACCCCCTGTCACGCCCTGACCTAATCTACCATAGAAAATCACATCTTACTATGGTCAGGACGTGACACACAAACTGCTACAGACCTATATCTATCCCAATCTGCCTTTCTAAGGTCTTCGAAAGCCAAGACAACAAACAGGTTACCGACCATTTCGAATCCCACCGCACCTTCTCCGCTATGCAATCTGGTTTCAGAGCTGGTCATGGGTGCACCTCAGCCATGCTCAAGGTCCTAAATGATATCGTAACTGCCATCGATAAGAAACAATACTGTGCTGCTGTATTCACTGACCTGGCCAAGGCTTTTGACTCTGTCAATCACCACATCCTCATCAGCAGACTCAATATCCTTGGTTTCTCAAATGATTGCCTTGCCTGGTTCACCAACTACTCCTCCGATAGAGTTCAATGTGTCAAATAGGATGGCCTGTTGTCCGGGCCTCTGGTAGTCTCTATGGGGGTGCCACAGGGTTAAATTCTTGGGCCAACTCTTTTCTCTGTATACATCAATGATGTCGCTCTTGCTGCTGGTGAGTCTCTGATCCACCTCTACGCAGACGACACCATTCTGTATACTTCTGGCCCTTCTTTGGACATTGTGTTAACAACCCTCCAGACGAGCTTCAATGCCATACAACTCTCCTTCCGTGGCCTCCAACTGCTCTTAAATACAAGTAAAATGAAATGCATGCTCTTCAACCGATCGCTGCCTGCACCTGCCCGCCCGTCCAGCATCACTACTCTGGACGGTTCTGACTTAGAATATGTGGACAACTACAAATACCTAGGTGTCTGGTTAAACTGTAAGCTCTCCTTCCAGACTCACATCAAACATCTCCAATCCAAAGTTAAATCTAGAATTGGCTTCCTATTTCGCAACAAAGCATCCTTCACTCATGCTGCCAAACATACCCTCGCAAAACTGACCATCCTACCGATCCTCGACTTCGGCGATGTCATTTACAAAATAGCCTCCAATACCCTACTCAATAAACTGGATGCAGTCTATCACAGTGCCATCCGTTTTGTCACCAAAGCCCCATATACAGTGGGGGGAAAAAGTATTTGATCCCCTGCTGATTTTGTACGTTTGCCCACTTACAAAGAAATGATCAGTCTATAATTTTAATAGTAGGTTTATTTGAACAGTGAGAGACAGAATAACAACAAAAAAATCCAGAAAAACGCATGTCAAAAATGTTATAAAATTATTTGCATTTTAATGAGGGAAATAAGTATTTGACCCCTCTGCAAAACATGACTTAGTACTTGGTGGCAAAACCCTTGTTGGCAATCACAGAGGTCAGACGTTTCTTGTAGTTGGCCACCAGGTTTGCACACATCTCAGGAGGGATTTTGTCCCATTCCTCTTTACAGATCTTCTCCAAATCATTAAGGTTTCGAGGCTGACGTTTGGCAACTCGAACCTTCAGCTCCCTCCACAGATTTTCTATGGGATTAAGGTCTGGAGGCTGGCTAGGCCACTCCAGGACCTTAATGTGCTTCTTCTTGAGCCACTCCTTTATTGCCTTGGCCGTCTGTTTTGGGTCATTGTCATGCTGGAATACCCATCCACGGCCCATTTTCAATGCCCTGGCTGAGGGAAGGAGGTTTTCACACAAGATTTGACGGTACATGGCCCCGTCCATCGTCCCTTTGATGTGGTGAAGTTGTCCTGTCCCCTTAGCAGAAAAACACCCCCAAAGCATAATGTTTCCACCTCCATGTTTGATGGTGGAGATTGTGTTCTTGGGGTCATAGACAGCATTCCTCCTCCTCCAAACATGGCGAGTTGAGTTGATGTCAAAGAGCTCCATTTTGGTCTCATCTGACCACAACACTTTCACCAGATGTCCTCTGAGTCATTCAGATGTTCATTGGCAGACTTCAGACGGGCCTGTATATGTATTCTTGAGCAGGGGGACCTTGCGGGCGCTGCAGGATTTCAGTCCTTCACGGCGTAGTGTGTTACCAATTGTTTTCTTGGCTTGACTATGGTCCCAGCTGCCTTGAGATCATTGACAAGATCCTCCCGTGTAGTTCTGGGCTGATTCCTCACCGTTCTCATGATCATTGCAACTCCACGAGGTGAGATCTTGCATGGAGCCCCAGGCCGAGGGATATTGACAGTTCTTTTGTATTTCTTCCATTTGCGAATAATCGCACCAAATCTCACCTTTTCACCAAGCTGCTTGGCGATGGTCTTGTAGCCGATTCCAGCCTTGTGTAGGTCTACAATCTTGTCCCTGACATCCTTGGAGAGCTCTTTGGTCTTGGCCATGGTGGAGAGTTTGGAATCTGATTGATTGATTGCTTCTGTGGACAGGTGTCTTTTTTACAGGTAACAAGCTGCGGTTAGGAGCACTCCCTTTAAGAGTGTGCTCCTAATCTCAGCTCGTTACCTGTATAGAAGACACCTGGGAGCCAGAAATCTTTCTGATTGAGAGGGGGTCAAATACTTATTTCCCTCATTAAAATGCAAATCAATTTATAACATTTTTAACAGCGTTTTTCTGGATATTTTTGTTGTTATTCTGTCTCTCACTGTTATTCTGTCTCTCACTGTCAGTGGGCAAACGTACAAAATCAGCAGGGGATCAAATACTTTTTTCTCCCACTGTACTACCCACCACTGCGACCTGTACGCTCTTGTTTGCTGGCCCTCGCTTCATACTCATCGGCAAACCCACTGGCTCCAGGTCATCTACAAGACCCTGCTAGGTAAAGTCCCGCCTTATCTCTGCTCACTGGTCACCATAGCAGCACCCACCTGTAGCACGCGCTCCAGCAGGTATATCTCTCTGGTCACCCCCAAAGCCAATTCCTCCTTTGGCCGTCTCTCCTTCCAGTTCTCTGCTGCCAATGACTGGAACGAACTACAAAAATCTCTGATTCTGGAAACACTTATCTCCCTCACTAGCTTTAAGCACCAGCTGTCAGAGCAGCTCACAGATCACTGCACCTGTACATAGCCCATCTATAATTTAGCCCAAACAACTACCTCTTCCCCTACTGTATTTATTTATTTATTTATTTTGCTCCTTTGCACCCAATTATTTCTACTTTGCACTTTCTTCCACTACAAATCTACCATTCCAGTGTTTTACTTGCTATATTGTATTTACTTTGCCACCATGGCCTTTTTTGCCTTTACCTCCCTTATTTCACCTATTTTGCTCACATTGTATATAGACGTATTTTTCTACTGTATTATTGACTGTATGTTTGTTTTACTCCATGTGTAACTCTGCGTTGTTGTATGTGTCGAACTGCTTTGCTTTATCTTGGCCAGGTCGCAATTGTAAATGAGAACTTGTTCTCAACTTGCCTTCCTGGTTAAATAAAAGTGAAATAAAAAATAAATAAAAATCATCATCATCACCACCTTCATCGTCATTCATATAGTCATCATCATCATCACCAGCTGCAGCATCACATAACTACAGTACATAGTGTATTTGGAAAGTATTCAGACCTCTTGACTTTTTCCACATTTTGTTACGTTATTCTAATCTGTCAGCCTTATTCTAAAATGGATTAAAAATGCATTTTTTTTCCTCATCAGTGTACACACAATACCCCATAATGACAAAGCAAAAACACGTTTTTCGAAATGTTTTGCAAATGTATTAAAAAACAGAAATACCCAATTTACATAAGTATTTAGACCCTTTGCTATGAGTCTCGAAATTGAGCTCAGGTGCATCCTGTTTCCATTGATCATCCTTGAGATGTTTCTGCAACTTGACTGGAGTCCACCTGTGGCAAATGCAATTGATTGGACATGATTTAGAAAGGCACACACCTGTCTATATGTCCCACAGTTGACCGGGCATGTCAGAACATAAACCAAGCAATGAGGTCGAAGGAATTGTGCGTAGAGCTCCGAGACAGGATTGTGTCGAGGCACAGATCTGGGGAAGGGTACCAAAAATGTCTGAAACGTTGAAGGTCCCCAAGAACACAGTGGCCTCCATCATTCTTAAATGGAAGAAGTTTGGAACCACCAAGCTGGCCCCTCGGCCAAACTGAGCAATCGGGGAAGAAGGGCCTTGGTCAGGGAGGTGACCAAGAACCCGATGGTCACTCTGACAGACCTCCAGAGTTCCTCTGTGGAGATGGGAGAACCTTCCAGAAGGACAACCATCTCTGCAGCACTCCATCAATCAGGCCTTTATGTTAGAGTGGCCAGATGGAAGCCACTCCTCAGTGAAAGGAACATGACAGGCTGCTTGGAGTTTGCCAAAAGGCACCTAAAGACTCAGACCATGAGAAACAACATTCTCTGGTCTGATGAAACCAAGATTGAACTCTTTGGCCTGAATGCCATCCCTACAGTGAAGCATGGTGATGGCAGCATCATGCTGTGGGGATGTTTTTCAGCGGCAGGGACTGGGAGACTAGTCAGGATCGGGCAAAGACGAATGGAGCAAAGTACAGAGAGATTCTTGATGAAAACCTTCTCCAGAGCACTCAGGACCTCAGACTGGGGAGAAGGTTCAACTTCCAACAGGACAATAACCCTAAGCGCACAACCAAGACAACACAGGAGTGGCTTTGGGACAAGTCTCTGCATGTCCTTGAGTGGCCCAGCCAGAGCCCGGACTTGAATTGAACATCTCTGGGGAGACCTGAAAGTAGCTGTGCAGCGACGCTCCCCATCCAACCTGACAGAGCTCGAGAGGATCTGCAGAGAAGAATGAGAGAAACTCCCCAAATACAGGTGTGCCAAGCTTGTAGCGTCATACCCAAGAAGACTCAAGGCTGTAATCACTGCCAAAGGTGCTTCAACAAAGTACTGAGTAAAGGGTCTGAATAGTTATGTAAATGAGATTTTTCTGTGTTTTATTTTTTATACATTTCTACACATTTCTAAAAAACGGTTTTAGCTTTGTCATTATGGGGTATTGTGTGAGGATTGATGCGTGGGAGAAAAAAAAAAACAATTTAATCCATTGTAAAATAAGGCTGTAACGTAACAAAATGTGGAAAAAGTCATGGGGTCTGATTACATTACGAATGCACTGTATATATGACCTATGTCAATTAGGTTTTCTCTCCATATATCTCTCTATAATCTGTCATAGATACTGACTCTCCATATATCTCTCTATAATCTGTCATAGATACTGACTCTCCATATATCTCTCTATAATCTGTCATAGATACTGACTCTCCATCTATCTCTCTATAATCTGTCATAGATACTGACTCTCCATATATCTCTCTATAATCTCTCATAGATACTGACTCTCCATCTATCTCTCTATAATCTGTCATAGATACTGACTCTCCATCTATCTCTCTATAATCTGTCATAGATACTGACTCTCCATCTATCTCTCTATAATCTGTCATAGATACTGACTCTCCATCTATCTCTCTATAATCTGTCATAGATACTGACTCTCCATCTATCTCTCTATAATCTGTTATAAATCCTTACTCTCCATCTATCTCTCTATAATCTGTCATAGATACTGACTCTCCATATAAATCTCACCCGCCAATAAACAGTGCAGTAACACACCAGTATATATATCTGTATGATGAGAAATGAAGGACCATTTGTTAAAGTACTCCCCAAACAGACCAAGAGCTGTGTCTGACACCCTGTATGTGAAAGTGTCCCCACAACACTGGTCTGTGACAGGTAATTTGGCCTCTGACTGGAGAGAATAGAGAGGAGAGGAGAGAGAGAGAGAGAGGGCGAGAGAGATGTCTTTATTCTTTTGGAACTTTTGTGAGTGTACTGTATACTGTAAATTAATTATTGTTTATTTCACTTTTATTTATTATCTATTTTACTTGCTTTGGCAATGTAAACATATGTTTCCC
This sequence comes from Salmo salar, assembly GCF_965601325.2. NCBI lineage: Eukaryota > Metazoa > Chordata > Actinopteri > Salmoniformes > Salmonidae > Salmo > Salmo salar. The sequence continues at coordinate 96,256,874 of NC_138293.1, read as the reverse complement.
ATGCTAATAAAGCCCCTTAAATTGAAAAATAAATTGGATTGCCACCCGGGATACAGCGGGTTAAAGCCTGACTCCGCAGGCACAACGCACCCCTCCCTATTCTACCTCTCTCTCCCTCTGTCGTTCCATTTTACTGTGTGTGCTCAGGGGGTTTCTTTACCATCTGCGAGCACCGCGCTCATGTGTTTGTGTGTTCAGTCTTATGCACACACAATAAACTTTTCTACCGGACACCAGATAGAATTTCAAAGACACCTGCACCGAAATCAATAATATTCGGAACATTTATTCCGAACATAATCCTGAACTGCTCTGGAGATCCTTTTTCGTTTGTGGCTTTTAGTACCCTTTTCAACGATTTGTGTTTCATTCGAAACGGGATCTCGGGAAACATGTTGAGGAGAGGAGGTATTTCTTTTGAAAGGTTCCCGAAGTTGGGACGCCAATGACGCGCGATGCAAGAGGTAAGAAGGAAAGGGGTTTCGGGAAACTGCCCAGTGGTTTGGTAGACGTGATTTTCGGTTTGTTTGAGCGGTTCGTTTGGTCGGTTTAGTATTTATCTGTTAGCACCGATAGCTGAGTCACTGTTGTGCTCTGTGCCTGCCTGGTTGGGCTCGCTGCTCTGTTCTGCCCTACTGTTTTGGGAAACCGGGCCCTGCCCTGTCCTATCTGACGCAATGTGCTGCATGATGTGGGTTCATTGCCCCAGTTTATACCTAAACTCGGAGGGCGAAACTGATACCTTGGACAGGGCAATTAATCTAGGATATAGCTACAAGCTTGTTAAAACGGTAGACCCAGGTGCTAGGTTGGGCAGACACTTGTCGACAGTAAGGATAGCAGAACATGAACAAGAAAACTCCCCGATTGCTTAAATCTGACACACCTATGATGTTATGTGATGAAGGCTATTGTAGGCATGTGGCCGATAGCCTACTCATTCGTTACAATGTAACAAACTTCAGCAAGGCCTCTGAAGATTCTTTACAACGTAGCCAATTCTGAAATCAATCCAGAGATGGACTATTGTCAGAAATGATTTGTGGGCCTCTTTCTAAGGTTTTAAACATTCAAATGAAACCATGATTCCACCTACATTACACAGTCTCATGTAGGTCTACCTGTCCAGCATTAGGCTACATAAACTCACGTAGTGTGTCCAACCCAGGGATGTACAGGTCCCTACCCACCAGTGCTGTCTACACTTGCAGGTCTTTGATCCTACATCAAGAATAGGCCTATAACACGTCTTCATGCTTAGTCATACATCATTTATAACTTGTACTGTACTTGTGCTCATGCAGGGTGGGAGGTCTGTTTAATCAAGGGCTAGGTCATGGTCTCTCAGTTGTATGAGGCAATCATTATGTCCTCTTAGAGACAACACATATTAAAGGGGAAATCTGCCGTTGCTACATCAGACTTAGAAATTAATAATATGTACTCATTGATTATTGAAGAATATAACTTATAACTTCCTCAGGAGCTTAGTTCAACTGTCGTACCCCATCAGAACCCAAAATATAAACTGGTTTTACTCCAATTTTTGTAAACCAAGTAATTGTAAACAAACACTGTGTAGCCTCAAAACATTGTTAAAACTATAATTTTATCACGGATGGTCAGTCTTTGCATCCATAGCTCTGTCTATGAATATGAGATTGGTTACATTTCTCCAGCCCCATCCCTCAGGTTTTTACAGAAACAGTGACGAGGGCTACACTTTGTTATTGTTTCAACTACGGATTGCCCCTTTCAAGTATGCTCTTATATTTGTTTTGTATTGATGAGTTTGTCTTTAGGGTCGGAGTGGAGTGTTGGTTGGTCAGACCAGCCCTGTTTGTCTGTGAGTATATATGAAGTTTGTGTTGGTGTGTTGGTGTGTGTGCCCACTGTTTCTCTTTGACCCACTGACTGAATGAGAGAAGGAGATGGTACCGTGTAGGCATGTCAAGGTGGATATACTGTTAGGTACACAGGGTGTAGTTCTATCCTCAAGCCTGCATTATGGATGGAGTGAGGAAAGAGAAAGGAAATAGAACCCATTCCTGATTTAGATAGAAAACAGAGGCCTAGTTAGCCTGAGTGTTACAGCTAGGACCTAGCCTGAGTGTTACAGCTAGGACCTAGCCTGAGTGTTACAGCTAGGACCTAGCCTGAGTGTTACAGCTAGGACCTAACCTGAGTGTTACAGCTAGGACCTAACCTGAGTGTTACAGCTAGGACCTAGCCTGAGTGTTACAGCTAGGACCTAGCCTGAGTGTTGCAGCTAGGACCTAGCCTGAGTGTTACAGCTAGGACCTAGCCTGAGTGTTACAGCTAGGACCTAGCCTGAGTGTTACAGCTAGGACCTAGCCTGAGTGTTACAGCTAGGACTTAACCTGAGTGTTACAGCTAGGACTTAACCTGAGTGCTGCAGCTAGGACCTAGCCTGAGTGCTGCAGCTAGGTCCTAGCCTGAGTGCTGCAGCTAGGACCTAGCCTGAGTGCTGCAGCTAGGACCTAGCCTGAGTGCTGCAGCTAGGACCTAGCCTGAGTGCTGCAGCTAGGACCTAGCCTGAGTGCTGCAGCTAGGACCTAGCCTGAGTGCTGCAGCTAGGACCTAGCCTGAGTGCTGCAGCTAGGACCTAACCTGAGTGCTGCAGCTAGGACCTAGCCTGAGTGCTGCAGCTAGGGCTTAACCTGAGTGCTGCAGCTAGGACCTAGCCTGAGTGTTGCAGCTAGGACCTAGCCTGAGTGTTGCAGCTAGGACCTAGCCTGAGTGTTACAGCTGGGACTTAACCTGAGTGTTGCAGCTAGGACCTAGCCTGAGTGTTGCAGCTAGGACCTAGCCTGAGTGTTGCAGCTAGGACCTAACCTGAGTGTTGCAGCTAGGACTTAGCCTGAGTGTTGCAGCTAGGACTTAGCCTGAGTGCTGCAGCTAGGACTTAGCCTGAGTGCTGCAGCTAGGACCTAGCCTGAGTGTTGCAGCTAGGACCTAGCCTGAGTGTTGCAGCTAGGACCTAGCCTGAGTGCTGCAGCTAGGGCTTAACCTGAGTGCTGCAGCTAGGACCTAGCCTGAGTGTTGCAGCTAGGACCTAGCCTGAGTGTTGCAGCTAGGACCTAGCCTGAGTGTTACAGCTGGGACTTAACCTGAGTGTTGCAGCTAGGACCTAGCCTGAGTGTTGCAGCTAGGACCTAGCCTGAGTGTTGCAGCTAGGACCTAACCTGAGTGTTGCAGCTAGGACTTAGCCTGAGTGTTGCAGCTAGGACTTAGCCTGAGTGCTGCAGCTAGGACTTAGCCTGAGTGCTGCAGCTAGGACCTAGCCTGAGTGTTACAGCTAGGACCTAGCCTGAGTGTTACAGCTAGGACCTAGCCTGAGTGTTACAGCTAGGACCTAACCTGAGTGTTACAGCTAGGACCTAACCTGAGTGTTACAGCTAGGACCTAGCCTGAGTGTTACAGCTAGGACCTAGCCTGAGTGTTGCAGCTAGGACCTAGCCTGAGTGTTACAGCTAGGACCTAGCCTGAGTGTTACAGCTAGGACCTAGCCTGAGTGTTACAGCTAGGACCTAGCCTGAGTGTTACAGCTAGGACTTAACCTGAGTGTTACAGCTAGGACTTAACCTGAGTGCTGCAGCTAGGACCTAGCCTGAGTGCTGCAGCTAGGTCCTAGCCTGAGTGCTGCAGCTAGGACCTAGCCTGAGTGCTGCAGCTAGGACCTAGCCTGAGTGCTGCAGCTAGGACCTAGCCTGAGTGCTGCAGCTAGGACCTAGCCTGAGTGCTGCAGCTAGGACCTAACCTGAGTGCTGCAGCTAGGACCTAGCCTGAGTGCTGCAGCTAGGGCTTAACCTGAGTGCTGCAGCTAGGACCTAGCCTGAGTGTTGCAGCTAGGACCTAGCCTGAGTGTTGCAGCTAGGACCTAGCCTGAGTGTTACAGCTGGGACTTAACCTGAGTGTTGCAGCTAGGACCTAGCCTGAGTGTTGCAGCTAGGACCTAGCCTGAGTGTTGCAGCTAGGACCTAACCTGAGTGTTGCAGCTAGGACTTAGCCTGAGTGTTGCAGCTAGGACTTAGCCTGAGTGCTGCAGCTAGGACTTAGCCTGAGTGCTGCAGCTAGGACCTAGCCTGAGTGCTGCAGCTAGGACCTAGCCTGAGTGCTGCAGCTAGGACCTAGCCTGAGTGCTGCAGCTAGGACCTAGCCTCTGTGCTGCAGCTAGGACCTAGCCTGAGTGCTGCAGCTAGGACCTAGCCTGAGTGCTGCAGCTAGGACCTAGCCTGAGTGCTGCAGCTAGGACCTAGCCTGAGTGCTGCAGCTAGGACCTAGCCTGAGTGCTGCAGCTAGGACCTAGCCTGAGTGCTGCAGCTAGGACCTAGCCTGAGTGCTGCAGCTAGGACCTAGCCTGAGTGGTGCAGCTAGGACCTAGCCTGAGTGCTGCAACTAGGACCTAGCCTGAGTGCTGCAACAAGGACCTAGCCTGACCTGGGACCAGGCTATAGGAGACAACAGACCTGGGACCAGGCTATAGAAGGAGAAAACAGATCTGGGACCAGGCTATAGAAGGAGAAAACAGATCTGGGACCAGGCTATAGAAGGAGAAAACAGATCTGGGACCAGGCTATAGAATGAGACAACAGACCTGGGTCCAGGCTATAGAAGGAGAAAACAGACCTGGGTCCAGGCTATAGAAGGAGAAAACAGATCTGGGACCAGGCTATAGAAGGAGAAAACAGATCTGGGACCAGGCTAGGTCCTAGCTGCAGAATAATTTAATTAACTACAGGATAATATTATATATATTTTTTTTGTGAAATAGGGGATTGATCACTATGGACCAATGGAATGATGACCTTTAGGTTGTGATACACATACACACACACACACACACACACACACACACACACACACACACACACACACACACACACACACACACACGCACCATCTATTCCCAACTCCACTCTCTCCTGCAGCGCACAGGGTTCTCTAACTTGAGCATTTTTATATCTATTTCCTGTACAGACTCCAACACAGGAATGCCAGGAATACATCAGTGTTGTCCCAGGGCCAGTAGATGGTAGAGAGAGGAAATGAAGCCAAATGCAATGCATATGTAGCTAGGAGCTGAACATTGAACTGGCCTGGTGACTGAGGCCTTGTACAGAAAGTCCCCTATCCCCTATAGGCCCTTGTCAAAATGACCCCTATCCCCTATAGGCCCTTGTCAAAACGACCCCTACCCCTATAGGCCATTGTCAAAACGACCCCTATCCCTATAGGCCATTGTCAAAACGACCCCTACCCCTATAGGCCATTGTCAAAACGACCCCTGGTAGTGGGATACTTGACTTGTGGAGATCTGAAGTCAGTGTGAATCCTACGGGGAAGGTTCCATCTAACTAATATTTTTTACTTTTATTTCTTTAACTAGGCAAGTCCGTTAAGAACACATTTTTATTTACAATGACGGCCTACCAGGGAACAGTGGGTTAACTGCCTTGTTCAGGGGCAGAACGACAGATTTTTACCTCGTCAGCTCGGGGATTTGATCTAGCAACCTTTCGGTTACTAACCACTAGGCTACCTGCCACCCCTAATATAAGAGGTCAAGAGGTATGGGTTGTTTCTGGCCTGGATGTGTAAGGACCACTGGAGATAGTGGTAGTGGGGTTGTTTCTGGCCTGGATGTGTAAGGACCACTGGAGATAGTGGTAGTGGTCATCCGTACAGGAAGCATCAATGGCTGTTTTCATCAGACACCAGTCTATTTCCAACCAGGACTATGACACTGATGTTACTGTACAGTTGTATCCATATGGCCCTATATCACAGCAATGGAGGCTAGGTACACCTACTGAGTCATGATCTTATTCTAGTCAGTTACCTGTAATCTCTCTCCCAACACTTGTGACATTAGCAGGCCGGAGGCCAGCGTTTACATGAACATTTGATTCTGGGTTCCAAGATGAGTTACTTGACATTGTACTGAATAATTGTTAATGTCAATGTACCTGTTGTCTTAATTGTTGATAATTTTGTCATCTATGTATTGGTGAATAGACTTGTTTTATCTAGGTAACATTTTACATGAAGGTGGACTTTAGAAATTATTTATTAGGGGGTTTATTAGGGGGTTTATTAGGGTTTATTAGGGTTTATTAGTAGTAAATGTCTATAATCTATATACCAGTCTTGTCAAAAACCAGGTTTTGCAACGAAACACTACTTTTCTCTGGGACTTTGGTAATGGTGCCAGATTATTAAATCACATTTTCAATACATTCAAGAGGGCTTCAGCTGGATCGATACATTCAAGAGGGCTTCAGCTGGATCGATACATTCAAGAGGGCTTCAGCTGGATCGATACATTCAAGAGGGCTTCAGCTGGATCGATACATTCAAGAGGGCTTCAGCTGGATCGATACAAGTCAACAGCACTGCTTCTAAAAAACACAATTTACACTACATGACCAAAAGTATGTGGACACCTGCTCGTCGAACATCTTATTCCATAATCATGGGTATTAATATGGAGTTGGTCCCCTCTTTGCTGCTATAACAGCCTCCACTCTTCTGGGAAGGCTTTCCACTAGATGTTGGAACATTTCTGCAGGGACTTGCTTCCATTCAGCCACAAGAGCATTAGTGGGGCCGGGCACTGATGTTGGGCAATTAAGCCTGATTTCGACAAACCATTTCTGCATGTACCTCACTTTGTGCACGGGGGCATTGTTACGCTGAAACAAGAAAGGGCCTTCCCCAACTGTTGCCACAAAGTTTGAAGCACAGAATCATCTAGAATGTTATTGTATGCTGTAGCTAGAAGATTTCCTTTCACTGGAACTAAAGGGCCCGAACCATGAAAAACAGCCCCAGACCATTATTCCTTCTTACTGTTGGAACTATGCATTAGGGCAGGTAGCGCTCTCCTGGCATCAGCCAAACCCAGATTTGTCTGTCGGACTGCCAGATGGTGAAGAGTGATTCATCACTCCAGAGAATGAATTTCCACTACTCCAGAGTCCAATGGCTGTGAGCTTTACACCACTCCAGCAGATGCTTGGCTTTGCGCATGGTGATCTTAAGCTTGTGTGTGGCTGCCCGGGCATGGAAACCCATTTCATGAAGCTCCTGACAGTTATTGTGCTGACGTTGCATCCAGAGGCAGTTTGGAACTCAGCAGTGAGTGTTGTGTCTTGTCTTTGGTCACCATTAAACTGAAGACATGTTTATCAATTAACTCCCTGTAATTATTATCACGCGATTAAACTGATTAATCATTTAACTATAATTAACTATGAGATCGGGGCACCAAGGAAAATATTCAGATTACAAAGTTATAATTTTCCTAATATAACTTTCCTATATTATAACATTATATATTATATTATATTATAGTATAGGCCGATTATCTTCTGGTTTAAATGGTGTATTTTACCTCGCGTCCAGTCTCATTCCAAACGTCGTAAATTGTTGTATCTGCACGAACCCAGCCTTTACTAAGAGTCATCCATACATCAATTGTCTTAAAATCATTTATTTACTAAACTAAGTAATTCACAGAAAGTATACAAACAGTAATTATCGTCACAAAGAATTGTTAGAGTAATGTGCCCTAGTGGGCTAGACAGGCATGGCTGGTGTCTTGTAGAACAATGGGTCATAAAAGGTCAGCTGAGGATGCCAACAGAGTTCATTAATATTAACAATTGATATGCTAATCCTTTGCACATGAACGCTCACTGATTTGAGAACAATTGCAATCAATATATATTTACGCTCAGTGTGTCATCGGGATCCTTGTTGGAGCGTCGTTCTGTTGGAGAGTTTTGTCTCTCTCGCTCTCTCTCTCTCTCTCTCTCTCTCTCTCTCTCTCTCTCTCTCGGTTAAAATGGATCTTTCAAAGCGACATTCATTAATGTCGTTATGGATGGATGTTTCGTCGGTCTTCGCGTTCAATGATATCATTTCTAGCTGCAGACTATTAATTAATATCAAAGACTTGTTCTTATTCTGTCGATATCGATAGTCTAAAAGTTAACCACGTGGTATAGTTCACTTTCAGTAGAGGAATTGGATGGTAAAACCTATTGGCCAACTCGCAATGGAGTGGAGGCCTGGTCTGTTAGAAAGTAACTCAGGGTATGGTTTTATAGTGAACATAGAACAGGCTTGTCACATGACGCCTGGTCCTGTCTGTGTCCCTGGGGGCGTGCCGATGCTTGGTACAGAAATACAATTCTATCACATTAACATCAGTACATAGCATCTCAATGTATTACAAATAGCTTTATCCTTATTAATACATTTTATACAACCATGTGGATGCAAGTCTCATAGCTGAGGCTATTATATAAACCGTTTTATGGTAATATGGCTATATTGTCTCTTCTGAGTATCACAAAATTGTACCAAGCGGACCAGTTCGTAGCTGGATTCTTCACCAATCTTCCATACCTTCTCCAGAACACAAATGTCGCTTGGCTCCCCAATTCTGTGAGTTGGAAGAATTTCCTGTGTCTCTCTATGGGCCATGTGGCCAGAGATTCTTCTCTGGAATTTTACAACCCCTTCACACAGGGCCTGGGTGGGGGGAGGTAGGTTGGGGGATGGTGCAAGGGGGAGGGGGTCAACTGTCCTCCCTGTACTCAAAGAGGCCAACGTCATGACAGTTGCAACCAAGGGGACAGACAATTTTTACGCACTACGTGCTTCAGCACACAGCTTGTGTGGCCTACCACTTCGCAGCTGAGCTGTTGTGGCGCCTAGACGTTTCCACTTCACAATAACAGCACTTACAGTTGACCGGGGCAGCTCTAGCAACGCAGAAATTTAACAAACTGACTTGTTGGAAAGGTGGCATCCTGATGCCAACTGAAGAGTCACTGACCTCTTCAGGCCGGGCTGTTTGTCTATGGAGATTGCATGGCGGCGTGCTCAATTTTATACACCTGTCAGCAACGGGTGTGGATGTTATAGCCGAAATCCACGAATTTGAAGGGGTTTCCACATACTTTTGTATATATAGTGTACCATTCACTAATTAACCAGCCTTCAATCCTAAAGCCTCTAGAAGTTTCAGACATGGAGACGTACGGCCAGGTCAACTTCTGACTGAGTTCGAGGATAGATCCTCAGTCTGCTTGCTCTAAACACTTTGTTTAATAGGTACTGCTGAATTATGAGAGGAAAGTTACTGGCATGATGGTGGTGTTTTGGCTGACTCAGGGCCCTGGCAGCATACTGGTAACATTAAGTAGTTTGTTGTAGTCCAGTCCAGACCTGGGCTGACTCAGGGCCATGGCAGCATGCTGGTAACATTACGTAGTTTGTTGTAGTCCAGTCCAGACCTGGGCTGACTCAGGGCCCTGGCAGCATGCTGGTAACATTACGTAGTTTGTTGTAGTCCAGTCCAGACCTGGGCTGACTCAGGGCCCTGGCAGCATGCTGGTAACATTAAGTAGTTTGTTGTAGTCCAGTCCAGACCTGGGCTGACTCAGGGCCCTGGCAGCATGCTGGTAACATTAAGTACTTTGTTGTAGTCCAGTCCAGACCTGGGCTGACTCAGGGCCATGGCAGCATGCTGGTAACATTACGTAGTTTGTTGTAGTCCAGTCCAGACCTGGGCTGACTCAGGGCCCTGGCAGCATGCTGGTAACATTACGTAGTTTGTTGTAGTCCAGTCCAGACCTGGGCTGACTCAGGGCCATGGCAGCATGCTGGTAACATTAAGTAGTTTGTTGTAGTCCAGTCCAGACCTGGGCTGACTCAGGGCCATGGCAGCATGCTGGTAACATTAAGTAGTTTGTTGTAGTCCAGTCCAGACCTGGGCTGACTCAGGGCCATGGCAGCATGCTGGTAACATTAAGTAGTTTGTTGTAGTCCAGTCCAGACCTGGGCTGACTCAGGGCCATGGCAGCATGCTGGTAACATTAAGTAGTTTGTTGTAGTCCAGTCCAGACCTGGGCTGACTCAGGGCCCTGGCAGCATGGTGGTAACATTAAGTAGTTTGTTGTAGTCCAGACCTGGGCTGACTCAGGGCCATGGCAGCATGCTGGTAACATTAAGTAGTTTGTTGTAGTCCAGTCCAGACCTGGGCTGACTCAGGGCCATGGCAGCATGCTGGTAACATTACGTAGTTTGTTGTAGTCCAGTCCAGACCTGGGCTGACTCAGGGCCATGGCAGCATGCTGGTAACATTAAGTAGTTTGTTGTAGTCCAGACCTGGGCTGACTCAGGGCCATGGCAGCATGGTGGTAACATTAAGTAGTTTGTTGTAGTCCAGTCCAGACCTGGGCTGACTCAGGGCCCTGGCAGCATGCTGGTAACATTAAGTAGTTTGTTGTAGTCCAGTCCAGACCTGGGCTGACTCAGGGCCATGGCAGCATGCTGGTAACATTAAGTAGTTTGTTGTAGTCCAGTCCAGACCTGGGCTGACTCAGGGCCATGGCAGCATGCTGGTAACATTAAGTAGTTTGTTGTAGTCCAGACCTGGGCTGACTCAGGGCCATGGCAGCATGCTGGTAACATTAAGTAGTGTATGTAGTTAAAGTCTCATCACTTTTCGTGGGGTGCTGCTGGGATGAAACAATCTTGTAATAGGAAAGTAGTCCCGCACAATGAATTTCTCCAACATGTATGATTATAAGTTGACAACGTTTCTATCCTATAAGGATCTTGGTCAGGTCTGGGACAGGTGTGTGTTAGAGTGTGCAGACAGGTGGGCCCTATACTTTCTTATTACAGTAGTGTAACAGGTAAATCCACAGCCGTTTCTTATTACAGTAGTGAAACAGGTAAATTCACAGCTGTTTCTTATTACAGTAGTGAAACAGGTAAATTCACAGCTGTTTCCTATTACAGTAGTGTAACAGGTAAATTCACAGCCGTTTCTTATTACAGTAGTGTAACAGGTAAATTCACAGCCGTTTCCTATTACAGTAGTGTAACAGGTAAATTCACAGCCGTTTCCTATTACAGTAGTGTAACAGGTAAATTCACAGCCGTTTCTTATTACAGTAGTGAAACAGGTAAATTCACAGCTGTTTCCTATTACAGTAGTGTAACAGGTAAATTCACAGCCGTTTCTTATTACAGTAGTGTAACAGGTAAATTCACAGCCGTTTCTTATTACAGTAGTGTAACAGGTAAATTCACAGCCGTTTCTTATTACAGTAGTGTAACAGGTAAATTCACAGCTGTTTCCTATTACAGTAGTGTAACAGGTAAATTCACAGCCGTTTCCTATTACAGTAGTGTAACAGGTTTGTCCGTAGCTGTTTAGTAACTCTCACCTTAGGTGCCCAAGCCACTTTTCTGCTCTGCTGCCATGGTGATGATGGAATCCTGTTAGAAAAACAAGCAGGGGGTGGGCTCCTCCCTGTCTGTTGTGATAACAAAACTTTCAAAGAAGAAAATGCCTATGACTACAGACAAAAAAATAATCAGTTAAGGCCCATCCCAAATGGCACCCTATTCCCTATATAGTGCACTACTTTTGGTCAAAAGTAGCGCACTATATAGGCAATATGGTGCAATTTGGGATGGGCCCTAACTGATTATTTTTTTGTCAAAAGTAGTGCACTATATAGGGAATATGGTGCCATTTGGGATGGGGCCTAACTGATTATTTTTACACCCTCAAAATGAAAGCAAAAGCTTTGACGAAGGCTGTAAGCTTGACAAACGTGATACTGACAATGGCAGTGTAGGATTCTATTATCTAGGTATGCGTCCCAAAATGCACACTATATGTACTACTATATGTCCCCTTATAGGCTCTGGTCAAAAGTAGTGCGCTATAAAGGGCTGTGTCCTTACGGTTAAGTCCCCCTCCTCAAAACTAATATTTGTATTCCTGTAAAAAAAAGAAACGTCCTTTTGTCCTTGATGATTGTGAAATGGCTGACTGGACAGAGAGGGATGGTAGATCGTCTATAGTCAGCTCTCTGTGTGTGTGGTCAGGTCCCACCATGTCTTTCTCTTTCTCTCTTTCTTTCTCTCACCCTATTCCCTAGTACACTACTTAGTGCACCACTTCTACCCTATGGGTCCTGGTCTAAAGTAGTACCCTATATAGGGAATAGGGTGCATTAGGGACATAGCCCTGGTCTATTGGTCGCTGATATTACAGTGTGCATCTGTATGTCAGTCTAACTGTGATGTTCTCTTCCTGACCAGGAACACACACTCTGGGCGTCACTGAACTCATCTAGAGGACCACATCTCATCTCCTCCCCCATCTTAACTCTACTGACCCCCCCCCCCCACCTCCCTCCTCCAACCCAGTATAAGACTCCCCCATCTTAACTCTACCTGTGAGAAGAAGGCTAGTCGGGCCCACTGTACGATTCCATTACCCACTTCTTAACACCTGTGAAACACTGACCAATCACCATGCAGACATCATCTCTCCGCCGCCAGGTGAAGAACATGGTCAACCAATACTCAGAGGCAGAGATCAAGGTTTGTTGTTGTGATTGTTGTTGTTGCTATTTAACATTTGTATGGTTACCCACAGTTGAAGTCGGAAGTTTACATACACCTTACCAAATACATTTAAACTCTGTTTTTCACAATTCCTGACATTTAATCCTAGTAAAAATTCCCTGTCTTAGGTCAGTTAGGATCACCACTTTATTTTAAGAATGTGAAATGTCAGAATAATAGCAGAGAGAATGATTTATTTCAGCTTTTATTTCTTTCATCACTTTCCCAGTGGGTCAGAAGTTTACATACATTCAATTAGTATTTGGTAGCATTGCCTTTAAATAGTTTAACCTGGGTCAAACGTTTCGGGTAGCCTTCCACAAGCTTCCCACAATAAGTTGGGTGAATATTGGCCCATTCCTCCTGACAGAGCTGGTGTAACTGAGTCAGGTTTGTAGGCCTCCTTGCTCACACACGCTTTTTCAGTTCTGCCCACAAATTTTCTATAGGATTGCGATCAGGGCTTTGTGATGGCCACTCCAATATCTTGACTTTGTTGTCCTTAAGCCATTTTGCCACAACTTTGGAAGTATGCTTGGGGTCATTGTCCATTTGGAAGACCCATTTGCGACCAAGCTTTAACTACCTGACTGATGTCTTGAGATGTTGCTTCAATATATCCACATAATTGTCCGTCCTCATGATGCCATCTATTTTGTGAAGTGCACCAGTCCCTCCTGCAGCAAAACACTCCCACATCATGATGCTGCCACCTCCGTGCTTCACAGTTGGGATGGTGGTCTTCAGCTTGCAAGCCTCCCCCTATTTCCTCCAAACATAAGATGGTCATTAATGGCCAAACAGTTCTATTTTTTTTTCATCAGACCAGAGGACATTTCTCCAAAAAGTACGATCTTTGTCCCCATGTGCAGTTGCAAACCATAGTCTGTTTTTTTTTATGACGGATTTGGAGCAGTGGCTTCTTCCTTGCTGAGCAGCCTTTCAGGTTATGTCGATATAGGACTCATTTTTACTGTGGATATAGATACTTTTGTACCTGTTTCCTCCAGCATCTTCACAAGGTCCTTTGCTGTTGTTCTGGGATTGATTTTCACTTTTCGCACCAAAGTACGTTCATCTCTAGGAGACAGAACGCATCTCCTTCCTGAGCAGTATGACGGCTGCGTGGTCCCATGGTGTTTATACTTGCGTACGATTGTTTGTACAGATGAATGTGGTACCTTCAGGCGTTTGGAAATTGCTCCCAAGGATGAACCAGACTTGTGGTCTACCATTTTTTTTCTGAGGTCTTGGCTGATTTCTTTTGATTTTCCCATGATGTCAAGCAAAGAGGCACTGAGTTTGAAGGTAGGCCTTGAAATACATCCACAGGTACACTTCCAATTGACTCAAATGATGTCAATTAGCCTATCAGAAGCTTCTAAAGCCATGACATCATTTTCTGGAATTTTCCAAGCTGTTTATAGGCACAGTCAACTTAGTGTATGTAAACTTCTGACCCACTGGAATTGTGATACAGTGAATTATAAGTGAAATAATCTGTCTGTAAACAATTGTTGGAAAAATTACTTTTGTCATGCACAAAGTAGATGTCCTATCTGACTTGCCCAAATTATAGTTTGTTAACAATACATTTGTGGAGTGGTTGAAAAACAAGTTTTAATGACTCCAATATAAGTGTATGTAAACTTCCAACTTCAACTGTATATATTGTAAAGCTTCTTTGGGTCTGAGGAAAGAGCCATCATATCTCATTCTTATATATTGAAGTTTATAATTTATCTTAGGCTGGGATTCAAACCGATGGTGCTTTGTTGGTGCTTTTAAAGGGATTGTTTCGGAGACGCCATTAACGGTGGATGCTGCATATGTCAACTCATTCAGAAATTACTTTTTAAATGGCGCATAGCTGACAAAATGAGATCGGATTGAATCCCGGCCTGAATTGTATTTTTTCAAACTAAATATGTTTTAATATTATTATATTAAGGTCCGCGAGGCGACCTCCAACGACCCGTGGGGCCCCCCCTCCTCTCTGATGTCAGAGATCGCTGACCTGACCTTCAACGTGGTGGCGTTCACTGAGGTCATGGGTATGATCTGGAAACGCCTCAACGACAGCGGGAAGAACTGGAGACACGTCTACAAGGTCAATATTCACCTGTTTGTTCTGGCTTTGGAAACTAACTGTTTTCTCTATGATATTTACAACATACAATTGTTAGTATTCCTTCATTCTTTAAATATCCTGTTCCTATGTATTTTGTAACATTTTATCATCATATTGTGTTTTTATTGTTTAACGCTGTGCCTTGTCTTTTTATCTACTGTTAGAGTTGTGCGGTGTCTGTTTGAAATGTGCTGTGTATAAGTGAAGTGGATTATTATTTTATTACTAGGCCCTGACACTACTCGACTACCTGATCAAAACGGGCTCGGAACGTGTGGCGCAGCAGTGCAGGGAGAACGTCTACACCATACAGGTTAGGTTGACGGTTCGAATCCCGAGTCTGTCGGGATAAATGTCTGGGAGTGCACTGAGCTGGCTACTGAATGGTTTCTTTCTCAGGGGGATTGAAACCAAAAAAACAATCTGCAAAAAAAGTATAATAAAGTATACTTCCTCCTCTTTCTCCTCCTCTTCTCTAGACCCTACGGGACTTCCAGTTCACAGACAGGGATGGCAGGGACCAGGGGGTGAATGTTAGGGAGAAGGCCAAGCAGCTGGTGGCCCTGATGAGGGATGAGGAGAGGCTGAAACAGGTATGACATGGTACCTGTATTCTGTTGGTTTGGTTTGGTCTGTTTGACATCAGACACATTATGCCTGGTCCTGGACTTCTGTTTGACATCAGACACATTATGCCTGGTCCTGGACTTATGTTTGACATGAGACACATTATGCCTGGTCCTGGACTTCTGTTTGACATCAGACACATTATGCCTGGTCCTGGACTTCTGTTTGACATCAGACACATTATGCCTGGTCCTGGACTTCTGTTTGATATCAGACACATTATGCCTGGTCCTGGACTTCTGTTTGACATCAGACACATTATGCCTGGTCCTGGACTTCTGTTTGACATGAGACACATTATGTCTAGTCCTGGACTTCTGTTTGACATCAGACACATTATGCCTGGTCATGGACTTCTGTTGGACTTGAGACACATTATGCCTGGTCCTGGACTTCTGTTGGACATGAAAGGGTGTTTTCCCAGACACATTATGCCTGGTCCTGGACTTCTGTTTGATATCAGACACATTATGCCTGGTCCTGGACTTCTGTTTGACATCAGACACATTATGCCTGGTCCTGGACTTCTGTTTGACATCAGACACATTATGCCTGGTCCTGGACTTCTGTTTGACATTAGACACATTATGCCTGGTCCTGGACTTCTGTTTGACATCAGACACATTATGCCTGGTCCTGGACTTCTGTTTGACATCAGACACATTATGCCTGGTCCTGGACTTCTGTTTTGATATCAGACACATTATGCCTGGTCCTGGACTTGTTTGACATTAGACACATTATGCCTGGTCCTGGACTTCTGTTTGACATCAGACACATTATGCCTGGTCATGGACTTCTGTTGGACATGAGACACATTATGCCTGGTCCTGGACTTCTGTTGGACATGAAAGGGTGTTTTCCCAGACACATTATGCCTGGTCCTGGACTTCTGTTTGATATCAGACACATTATGCCTGGTCCTGGACTTCTGTTTGACATCAGACACATTATGCCTGGTCCTGGACTTCTGTTTGACATCAGACACATTATGCCTGGTCCTGGACTTCTGTTTGACATCAGACACATTATGCCTGGTCCTGGACTTCTGTTTTGATATCAGACACATTATGCCTGGTCCTGGACTTGTTTGACATTAGACACATTATGCCTGGTCCTGGACTTCTGTTTGACATCAGACACATTATGCCTGGTCCTGGACTTCTGTTTGACATGAGACACATTATGCCTGGTCCTGGACTTCTGTTTGACATCAGACACATTATGCCTGGTCCTGGACTTCTGTTTGACATCAGACACATTATGCCTGGTCCTGGACTTCTGTTAGACATGAGACACATTATGCCTAGTCCTGGACTTCTGTTTGACATCAGACACATTATGCCTGGTCCTGGACTTCTGTTGGACATGAAAGGGTGTTTTCCCAGACACATTATGCCTGGTCCTGGACTTCTGTTTGATATCAGACACATTATGCCTGGTCCTGGACTTCTGTTTGACATGAGACACATTATGCCTGGTCCTGGACTTCTGTTTGACATCAGACACATTATGTCTGGTCCTGGACTTCTGTTTGACATCAGACACATTATGCCTGGTCCTGGACTTCTGTTTGACATCAGACACATTATGCCTGGTCCTGGACTTCTGTTTGACATCAAAGGGTGTTTTCCCAGACACATTATGCCTGGTCCTGGACTTCTCCATTGATCAGATTTTTTAGTCCTGGTCTAGGCTTAATCTGTGTCCAGGAAACCGTCCCAGTATTGTCCCCTCGGTGATGAATAAAATCCCTATCTACAGTCTGTAAATAAGTAGCTATCTATTTGTCTAGGAGAGGACCCTGGCCCTGAAGACCAAGGAGAGGATGGCTGGAGCTGCCGCAGGGTCAGGGATGGGCTCTGGTTCTCTACCTCCTCCCTACCCAGGCCGCCGCACCAGCCAGCCCAGCATGACTGCACTCTACGGGGATGACTTCAGCCGGTCCAGGGAGTCCCATTCCTCTTTCAATTGTGAGTAGTACCATGCAACTGGGAGTACACACACACACACACACACACACACAATCACATTATTGGAAACGAAGGCTGTTCTGAGGTCGGGCCAGGTTGTGGCTAGATACGTTTGAGTCGGGTCAGGGACAATTTTTTTCATTTTAGCTATCCCAAATCCTTTTCCTAACCTTAACCTAGTTCTCCTAAAGCTTACTACACGGTCTACGGAGTTGCAATGTCGTTTTTCATCACAAAAGGGGCGGCTCTGTAACGGTATTCGTCGGTAGAAATGGACCAAGGCGCAGCGAGACTGTGAATACTCATACTTTAATAGACTCAAGTAAGGCATCCACAGGAAAACAATAACACGACAGCAACAGTTTGCAGGCTAACAAACGCAGTGCAAAACAACCACCCACAACCCCAAAGAAAAACACACACACCTATATAGGACTTCCAATCAAAGGCAACTCAACACACCTGCCTTCAATTGGAAGTCCCAATCAACAATACAAACATACCCAACACAAACATGCCACGTCCTGACCAAAACTAAAACACTAGCTCCATCTGCTGGTCAGGACGTGACAGTACCCACCCCCCCCCCCCCCCTCAAGGTGCAGACCCCGGAATGCACCTACCAACAGAAAAACACCAACAAAAAACCCATAAACAATAACCCTTAAACAATAAGGGAGGGAAGGGAGGGTGGCTGCCGTCACCGACGGCACTGTGCTACACCCTCCCTCCCCAACCCACCTATCCTGGAGGTGGCTCAGGTGCAGGCCGTGGACCTCGCTCCACCTTCGGCGTCGCCCACTTTGATGGCGCCGATAGCTGCGCCGGGCAGACGGGCCACTCGGGCTGACCCGGGGGACAGGAGGGCCCCTCGGGCTGGGCCGGGGGACAGGAGGGCCCCTCGGGCTGGGCCGGGGGGCAGGAGGGCCCCTCGGGCTGGGCCGGGGGGCAGGAGGGCCCCTCGGGCTGGGCCGGGGGACAGGAGGGCCCCTCGGGCTGGGCCGGGGGACAGGAGGGCCCCTCGGGCTGGGCCGGGGGACAGGAGGGCCCCTCGGGCTGGGCCGGGGGACAGGAGGGCCCCTCGGGCTGGGCAGGAGGGCCCCTCGGGCTGGGCCGGGGGGCAGGAGGGCCCCTCGGGCTGGGCCGGGGGGTAGGAGGGCCCCTCGGGCTGGGCCGGAGGGCAGGAGGGCCCCTCGGGCTGGGCCGGAGGGCAGGAGGGCCCCTCGGGCTGGGCCGGAGGGCAGGAGGGCCCCTCGGGCTGGGCAGGAGGGCCCCTCGGGCTGGGCAGGAGGGCCCCTCGGGCTGGGCCGGAGGGCAGGAGGGCCCCTCGGGCTGGGCCGGAGGGCAGGAGGGCCCCTCGGGCTGGGCCGGAGGGCAGGAGGGCCCCTCAGGCTGGGCCGGAGGGCAGGCAGGGCAGTCCAGCAGCTCGGGGCAGTCCGGGCAGTCCGGCAGCTCGGGGCAGTCCGGGCAGTCCGGCAGCTCGGGGCAGTCCTGCCACTCCGGCAGCTCGGGGCAGTCCGGCCACTCCGGCATCTCGGGGCAGTCCGGCCACTCCGGCAGCTCGGGGCAGTCCGGCCACTCCGGCAGCTCGGGGCAGTCCGGCCACTCCGGCTGCTCGGGGCAGTCCGGCCACTCCGGCAGCTCGGGGCAGTCCGGCCACTCCGGCAGCTCGGGGCAGTCCGGCCACTCCGGCAGCTCGGGGCAGTCCGGCCACTCCGGCAGTTCGGGGCAGTCCGGCCACTCCGGCAGTTCGGGGCAGTTCGGGGCAGTCCGGCCACTCCGGCAGTCCGGCCACTCCGGCAGTTCGGGGCAGTCCGGCCACTCCGGCAGTTCGGGGCAGTCCGGCCACTCCGGCAGTTCGGGGCAGTCCGGCCACTCCGGCAGTTCGGGGCAGTTCGGGGCAGTCCGGCCACTCCGGCAGTCCGGCCACTCCGGCAGTTCGGCGCAGTCCGGCCACTCCGGCAGTTCGGGGCAGTCCGGCCACTCCGGCAGTTCGGGGCAGTCCGGCCACTCCGGCAGTTCGGGGCAGTCCGGCCACTCCGGCAGTTCGGGGCAGTCCGGCCACTCCGGCAGTTCGGGGCAGTCCGGCCACTCCGGCAGTTCGGGGCAGTCCGGCCACTCCGGCAGTTCAGCGCAGTCTGACCTCTCTGGCGACTGTTGACTAGCGGGCAGCTCTGACGACTGTTGACTGGCGGGCAGCTCTGACGACTGTTGACTGGCGGGCAGCTCTGACGACTGTTGACTGGCGGGCAGCTCTGACGACTGTTGACTGGCGGGCAGCTCTGGCGACTGTTGACTGGCGGGCAGCTCTGGCGACTGTTGACTGGCGGGCAGATCTGGCGACTGTTGACTGGCGGGCAGATCTGGCGACTGTTGACTGGCGGGCAGCTCTGGCGACTGTTGACTGGCGGGCAGCTCTGGCGACTGTTGACTGGCGGGCAGATCTGATGACTGTTGACTGGCGGGCAGCTCTGACGACTGTTGACTGGCGGGCAGCTCTGACGACTGTTGACTGGCGGGCACCACTGACGACTGTTGACTGGCGGGCAGCTCTGGCGACTGTTGACTGGCGAGGCTGGGTTCACGCACTTGAAGCCTGGTGCGTGGTGC
Organism: Salmo salar; assembly: GCF_965601325.2. Taxonomy (NCBI): domain Eukaryota; kingdom Metazoa; phylum Chordata; class Actinopteri; order Salmoniformes; family Salmonidae; genus Salmo; species Salmo salar. The sequence continues at coordinate 96,237,065 of NC_138293.1, read as the reverse complement.
TGGTACTGGGCGTACCAGATTGTGAACACGCACCTCCATGCTAGTGCGGGGAGCTGGCCTGGGGCTCCATTCTTGCCCCGCAAAACTCCCCTTGTGCCCCCCCCTAAAAAAATCTTGGGGGTGCCTCTCGGTCTCCCTTACCTCGCCAGCCTTCTTCCGCTGCTTGGTCCTGTGTTGGTGGGTGGTTCTGTAACGGTATTCGTCGGTAGAAATGGACCAAGGCGCAGCGAGACTGTGAATACTCATACTTTAATAGACTCAAGTAAGGCATCCACAGGAAAACAATAACACGACAGCAACAGTTTGCAGGCTAACAAACGCAGTGCAAAACAACCACCCACAACCCCAAAGAAAAACACACACACCTATATAGGACTTCCAATCAAAGGCAACTCAACACACCTGCCTTCAATTGAAAGTCCCAATCAACAATACAAACATACCCAACACAAACATGCCACGTCCTGACCAAAACTAAAACACTAGCTCCATCTGCTGGTCAGGATGTGACAGTACCCCCCCCCCCTCAAGGTGCAGACCCCGGAATGCACCTACCAACAGAAAAACACCAACAAAAAACCCATAAACAATAACCCTTAAACAATAAGGGAGGGAAGGGAGGGTGGCTGCCGTCACCGACGGCACTGTGCTACACCCTCCCTCCCCAACCCACCTATCCTGGAGGTGGCTCAGGTGCAGGCCGTGGACCTCGCTCCACCTTCGGCGTCGCCCACTTTGATGGCGCCGATAGCTGCGCCGGGCAGACGGGCCACTCGGGCTGACCCGGGGGACAGGAGGGCCCCTCGGGCTGGGCCGGGGGACAGGAGGGCCCCTCGGGCTGGGCCGGGGGACAGGAGGGCCCCTCGAGCTGGGCCGGAGGGCCCCTCGGGCTGGGCCGGGGGGCAGGAGGGCCCCTCGGGCTGGGCCGGGGGGCAGGAGGGCCCCTCGGGCTGGGCCGGGGGGCAGGAGGGCCCCTCGGGCTGGGCCGGGGGGCAGGAGGGCCCCTCGGGCTGGGCCGGAGGGCAGGAGGGCCCCTCGGGCTGGGCCGGAGGGCAGGAGGGCCCCTCGGGCTGGGCCGGAGGGCAGGAGGGCCCCTCGGGCTGGGCCGGAGGGCAGGCAGGGCACCCTGGCAGATCCGGGCAGTCCGGGCAGTCCGGCAGCTCGGGGCAGTCCGGGCAGTCCGGCAGCTCGGGGCAGTCCGGCAGCTCGGGGCAGTCCGGGCAGTCCGGCAGCTCGGGGCAGTCCGGCCACTCCGGCAGCTCGGGGTAGTCCGGCCACTCCGGCAGCTCGGGGCAGTCCGGCCACTCCGGCAGTTCGGGGCATTCCGGCCACTCCGGCAGTTCGGGGCAGTCCGGCCACTCCGGCAGTTCGGGGCAGTCCGGCCACTCCGGCAGTTCGGGGCAGTCCGGCCACTCCGGCAGTCCGGCCACTCCGGCAGTTCGGGGCAGTCCGGCCACTCCGGCAGTTCGGGGCAGTCCGGCCACTCCGGCAGTTCGGGGCAGTCCGGCCACTCCGGCAGTTCGGGGCAGTCCGGCCACTCCGGCAGTTCGGGGCAGTCCGGCCACTCCGGCAGTTCGGGGCAGTCCGGCCACTCCGGCAGTTCGGGGCAGTCCGGCCACTCCGGCAGTTCGGGGCAGTCCGGCCACTCCGGCAGTTCGGGGCAGTCCGGCCACTCCGGCAGTTCGGGGCAGTCCGGCCACTCCGGCAGTTCGGCGCAGTCCGGCCACTCCGGCAGTTCGGCGCAGTCCGGCCACTCCGGCAGTTCGGCGCAGTCCGGCCACTCCGGCAGTTCGGCGCAGTCCGGCCACTCCGGCAGTTCGGCGCAGTCCGGCCACTCCGGCAGTTCGGCGCAGTCCGGCCACTCCGGCAGTTCGGCGCAGTCCGACCTCTCTGGCGACTGTTGACTAGCGGGCAGCTCTGACGACTGTTGACTGGCGGGCAGCAATGACGACTGTTGACTGGCGGGCAGCTCTGACGACTGTTGACTGGCGGGCAGCTCTGACGACTGTTGACTGGCGGGCAGCTCTGGCGACTGTTGACTGGCGGGCAGCTCTGGCGACTGTTGACTGGCGGGCAGATCTGGCGACTGTTGACTGGTGGGCAGCTCTGGCGACTGTTGACTGGCGGGCAGCTCTGGCGACTGTTGACTGGCGGGCAGATCTGACGACTGTTGACTGGCGGGCAGCTCTGACGACTGTTGACTGGCGGGCAGCTCTGATGACTGTTGACTGGCGGGCACCACTGACGACTGTTGACTGGCGGGCAGCTCTGGCGACTGTTGACTGGCGAGGCTGGGTTCACGCACTTGAAGCCTGGTGCTGGTACTGGGCGTACCAGATTGTGAACACGCACCTCCATGCTAGTGCGGGGAGCTGGCCTGGGGCTCCATTCTTGCCCCGCAAAACTCCCCTTGTGCCCCCCCCTAAAAAAATCTTGGGGGTGCCTCTCGGTCTCCCTTACCTCGCCAGCCTTCTTCCGCTGCTTGGTCCTGTGTTGGTGGGTGGTTCTGTAACGGTATTCGTCGGTAGAAATGGACCAAGGCGCAGCGAGACTGTGAATACTCATACTTTAATAGACTCAAGTAAGGCATCCACAGGAAAACAATAACACGACAGCAACAGTTTGCAGGCTAACAAACGCAGTGCAAAACAACCACCCACAACCCCAAAGAAAAACACACACACCTATATAGGACTTCCAATCAAAGGCAACTCAACACACCTGACTTCAATTGGAAGTCCCAATCAACAATACAAACATACCCAACACAAACATGCCACGTCCTGACCAAAACTAAAACACTAGCTCCATCTGCTGGTCAGGACGTGACAGGCTCCTTGTAAATACGCTCAGGCATTGGACATATTTTCTTTAACTTCCTTAACATTGAGACGCCATATCATTCCTTCTGCAGCTGTGGGGGCAGTGTTGTCGCTTGGTTCCTAGATCTGATCTATACAATATATAGGCTATTCATCAAAGTAGCTTATTTTGCATTGATAACCAAATATAATCTCAGCAACTGTTCAAACAGTAAACCAAACAACAAGAATCCACCCTAAAATATATTTTGTTTAGAAGTAATAACTAGTGATTACAGGCTATGGTGAAATAGTACAACCAGCTGTAGCCAACTAACTAGGCGAGTGTTTTTTTCTTTGTGACCAAAACATGATGACATTCTATTTTTAACTGATATGTGTCCAGACTTTTGACTGGTACTGCATATTTAAGCAATAAGGCCTGAGGAGGTGTGGTATGTGGCCAATATCGTGTTCTTATGCGCGACGCAACGTGGAGTGACTGGATACAGCCTTTAGTCGTGGTATATTGGCCATATATCACAAAACCCAGAGGTGCCTTATTGCTATTATAAACTGGTTACCAACGTGATTAGAGCAGTAAAAATAAATGTTTTGTCATATCTGATATACCACGCCTTTCAGCCAACCAGCATTCAGGGCTCGAACCACCCAGTATATATATATAAGCATGTGTGGAACTCCTTCAACACTGTTGGAAAAAACATTCCAGGTGAAGCTGGTTGAGAGAATGCCAAGCGTGTGCAAAGCTGTCATCAAGGAAAAGGGTGGCTACTTTGAGTAATATATATTTAAAATATATTTTGATTTGTTTAACACTGTTTTGGTTACTACAAGATTCCATATGTGTTATTTCATAGTTATAATGTCTTCACTGTTATTCTACAATGTAGAAAATAGTAAAAATAAAGAAAAACCCTTGAATGAATAGGTGTATCCAAACTTTTGACTGGTACTCTATATAAATGGTGTGTATGGACAGTATATAAATAGAAAAGGTGTGTACAGCAGTAGTTATATAGGATGAGCCTTGACTAGAATACAGTATATAGACATGAAGTGGGTAAAACAGTATGTAAACATGATTAAAGTGGCCAATGTTCAATGACTATGTACATAGGACAGCAGTCTCTAAGGTGCAGGGTAGAGTCCTGGGTGGTAGTCGGATAGTGACAGTATATTACAGTTTGATTGATAGCGGTAATACATTTTAAAAGGCCAAACATGTTCTCACAGCCTGAAGCATTGAAGAGGCAGTGGAACACATAATGGAGCCAGAATGTAATGAAAGTATGAAGGCTTGAATGCCTGAAACATTGATAAGATAACATTGATAAGATTTAACATTTTGACCATGTTCTGTTATAATATCCACCCTGCACAGCCAGAAGAGGACTGGCCACCCCTCATAGCCTGGTTCCTCTCTAGGTTTCTTCCTAGGTTTTTGGCCTTTCTAGGGAGTTTTTCCTAGGGAGTTTTTCCTAGCCACCGTGCTTCTTTCACATGCTTTGCTTGCTGTTTGGGGTTTTAGGCTGGGTTTCTGTACAGCACTTTGAGAATATCAGCTGATGTACGAAGGGCTATATAAAAATAAATTTGATTTGATTTGAAATTTGATTAGCCATGCTGTTCTTCAGTGAGAATCCATGTTGAGAGATGTGGTCTGGCTCTGCTCAGGTCTGCACTGGCACTGGCAGTTCTGCACTGACAGCTAGACAGTAAGTTGGCTAACGAACACTCCATGTTAGTGTTATCCCACAGGAAACAACCAGTGGTGGATAAAGTACCCAATTGTCATATTTGAGTTAAAGTAAAGATACCTTAATAGAAAATGACTCAAGTAAAAGTGAAAGTCACCCAGTAAAATTCTACTTGAGTAAAAGTCTAAAAGTATTTGGTTTTACATATACTTAGGTATACTTTAGCAATTACATTTACTTTTGATACTTAAGTATCAACTGCTGTTGTATTGTGGAATCTTAGGTCGATTCATTTAATTAAATAAAAATGATTATAAAAAAGAAAAAATGGCTAATAAATAAACAACAACATGTACATGGAGGATGGTTACACTATGTTTTAATAGTAAACAACATAGGGGATAGTTACACTGTATTACTAGTAAACAACAACACGGAGGATGGTTACACTATGTATTACTACTAAACAACAACACGGAGGATGGTTACACTATGTATTACTAGTAAACAACAACATAGGGGATAGTTACACTATGTATTACTAGTAAACAACATAGGGGATAGTTACACTGTATTACTAGTAAACAACAACACGGAGGATGGTTACACTATGTATTACTACTAAACAACAACACGGAGGATGGTTACACTATGTATTACTAGTAAACAACAACATAGGGGATAGTTACACTGTATTACTAGTAAACAACAACATAGGGGATAGTTACACTGTATTACTAGTAAACAACAACATAGGGGATAGTTACACTATGTATTACTAGTAAACAACAACATAGGGGATAGTTACACTATGTATTACTAGTAAACAACAACATAGGGGATAGTTACACTGTATTACTAGTAAACAACAACATAGGGGATAGTTACACTGTATTACTAGTAAACAACAACATAGGGGATAGTTACACTATGTATTACTAGTAAACAACAACATAGGGGATAGTTACACTGTATTACTAGTAAACAACATGGAGGATGGTTACACTGTATTACTAGTAAACAACAACAGAGGATGGTTACACTGTATTACTAGTAAACAACAACATGGAGGATGGTTACAGTATGTATTACTAGTAAAGAACAACATAGGGGATAGTTACACTGTATTACTTCTAAACAACAACATAGGGGATAGTTACACTGTATTACTTCTAAACAACAACATAGGGGATAGTTACACTGTATTACTACTAAACAACAACATAGGGGATAGTTACACTATGTATTACTACTAAACAACAACACGGAGGATGGTTACACTGTATTACTAGTAAACAACAACATAGGGGATAGTTACACTGTATTACTAGTAAACAACAACATAGGGGATAGTTACACTGTATTACTAGTAAACAACAACACGGGGGATAGTTACACTATGTATTACTAGTAAACAACAACACGGAGCATGGTTACACTATGTATCTCTAGTAAACAACAACACGGAGGAATGTTACACTATGTATTACTAGTAAACAACAACACGGGGGATAGTTACACTATGTATTACTAGTAAACAACAACACGGAGGATGGTTACACTATGTATTACTAGTAAACAACAACACGGAGGATGGTTACACTATGTATTACTAGTAAACAACAACACGGAGGATGGTTACACTATGTATTACTAGTAAACAACATGGGGGATAGTTACACTATGTATTACTAGTAAACAACAACACGGGGGATAGTTACACTATGTATTACTAGTAAACAACAACACGGAGGATGGTTACACTATGTATTACTAGTAAACAACAACACGGAGCATGGTTACACTATGTATCTCTAGTAAACAACAACACGGAGGATAGTTACACTATGTATTACTAGTAAACAACAACACGGGGGATAGTTACACTATGTATTACTAGTAAACAACATGGGGGATAGTTACACTATGAATTACTAGTAAACAACAACACGGGGGATAGTTACACTATGAATTACTAGTAAACAACAACACGGAGGATGGTTACACTATGTATTACTAGTAAACAACAACACGGGGGATAGTTACACTATGTATTACTAGTAAACAACAACACGGAGGATGGTTACACTATGTATTACTAGTAAACAACAACACGGAGGATGGTTACACTATGTATTACTAGTAAACAACAACACGGAGGATGGTTACACTATGTATTACTAGTAAACAACAACACGGAGCATGGTTACACTATGTATCTCTAGTAAACAACAACACGGAGGAATGTTACACTATGTATTACTACTAAACAACAACACGGAGCATGGTTACACTATGTATTACTAGTAAACAACAACACGGGGGATAGTTACACTATGTATTACTAGTAAACAACAACACGGAGGATGGTTACACTATGTATTACTTATATATAATGTAAATACTTCAGGGAATTACTGGTCATGGTATGTCCCTCAGTCTATGGCAGTCATATACATATCAGGCAGTCATATTTGCATTTTTCCCCACCCAGATTGATTCCCAGCTTTATGTTATTAGTAAATGCACAGAAGTTGGACATTGATTGATTGAGATATTGTCTTGAAAAAATATTATCTTATTTGGGAGAATTTCTCACAGTAGAGGAAACATCTCTGTCTCTACCGCCCCTGTCGTGCAGTGACCACTAACCTCTTCCTTCTTAAGGGGATTTGAGCTGGAATGTTTTGGCTCTTCATGTTCTTATCTTGTGACCATGACATACAGTAGATTATTCTAGATCACAGATGGCATATGACATATACACTCAGTAAGAACTCACTGTTCTTATCTTATCAACGAGTCAGTCAGTGTGTGTGTGTCTGTGTCATCAGAAAGGGACTAAAAGTTCAGTTACTTGGGTCTCCAGAGATACAGATAGAGCGTTCCGTCAGCAGTATCTGGATTCATTGTAGAGATGGCTGGTTGTGTACACAGAAATAGAGTCTATAGAAAAGACCTTCCCATTCATGGCAATGATGGCATAATAGATTGTGTTTCTATAGTTGTATACCCGTGGTCATTGTCCCTCACAGGCCCTATTCAATTAGGAACTATTGTCCTGTTGGTCCATGTGACAGGCAGCTGGACATAAGGACCTGGACAAGTCTCAATGAATAACTTTTCCCCAAATGGTACCCTGTTCCCTAAGGGCCCTGGTCAATAGTAGTGCACTATATAGGGAATAGGGTGCCATTGTCCATAGGGCTATGGTCAAAATTAGTGCACTATATAGGGTGCCATTGGCCATAGGGCTCTGGTCAAAAGTAGTGCACTATATGGTGCCATTTGGGAAACAATCCATGTCTCTGTCTACTGTATCATCCTGGTTAATCCCCATTCCTACATAAATTGTTTGTTAGTTTTGGTTACGCTATCCGTGTGTGTGTGTGTGTGTGTGTGTGTGAGACGCTCTCTATAGCTGCATTCCTAACATTCTCCTGTTCTCTTTCACTCCAGCTAAACAGCAAACACAAAGAATGGGACACACTCAATCTCTACCTTTTTTCCCTGTCTCATCATGGATCTCTGTATACATGGCTGTGCTGTGGTGGTCATGTTTAGCTATCTGGGACTGGGCATCATGTATTATACATGGCTGTGGTAGTCACGTTTAGCTAGCTGGGCCTGGGCATCATGTATTATACATGGCTGTGCTGTGGTAGTCACGTTTAGCTAGCTGGGACTGGGCATCATGTATTATACATGGCTGTGGTAGCCACGTTTAGCTAGCTGGGACTGGGCATCATGTATTATACATGGCTGTGCTGTGGTAGTCACGTTTAGCTAGCTCGGACTGGGCATCATGTATTATACATGGCTGTGGTAGCCACGTTTAGCTAGCTGGGACTGGGCATCATGTATTATACATGGCTGTGGTAGTCACGTTTAGCTAGCTGGGACTGGGGATCATGTATTATACATGGCTGTGGTAGCCACGTTTAGATAGCTGGGACTGGGCATCATGTATTATACATGGCTGTGGTAGCCACGTTTAGATAGCTGGGACTGGGCATCATGTATTATACATGGCTGTGGTAGCCACGTTTAGCTAGCTGGGACTGGGGATCATGTATTATACATGGCTGTGCTGTGGTAGCCACGTTTAGCTAGTTGGGACTGGGGATCATGTATTATACATGGCTGTGCTGTGGTAGCCATGTTTACCTAGCTGGGACTGGGCATAATGTATTATACATGGCTGTGGTAGCCACGTTTAGCTAGCTGGGACTGGGGATCATGTATTATACATGGCTGTGCTGTGGTAGCCACGTTTAGCTAGCTGGGACTGGGGATCATGTATTATACATGGCTGTGCTGTGGTAGCCACGTTTAGCTAGCTGGGACTGGGCATCATGTATTATACATGGCTGTGGTAGTCACGTTTAGCTAGCTGGGACTGGGGATCATGTATTATACATGGCTGTGGTAGCCACGTTTAGATAGCTGGGACTGGGCATCATGTATTATACATGGCTGTGGTAGCCACGTTTAGCTAGCTGGGACTGGGGATCATGTATTATACATGGCTGTGCTGTGGTAGCCATGTTTACCTAGCTGGGACTGGGCATAATGTATTATACATGGCTGTGGTAGCCACGTTTAGCTAGCTGGGACTGGGGATCATGTATTATACATGGCTGTGCTGTGGTAGCCACGTTTAGCTAGCTGGGACTGGGGATCATGTATTATACATGGGTGTGCTGTGGTAGCCACGTTTAGCTAGCTGGGACTGGGGATCATCTATTATACATGGCTGTGGTAGCCACGTTTAGCTAGCTGGGACTGGGGATCATGTATTACACATGGCTGTGCTGTGGTAGCCACGTTTAGCTAGTTGGGACTGGGCATAATGTATTATACATGGCTGTGGTAGCCACGTTTAGCTAGCTGGGACTGGGCATCATGTATTATACATGGCTGTGCTGTGGTAGTCACGTTTAGCTAGCTGGGACTGGGGATCATGTATTATACATGGCTGTGCTGTGGTAGTCACGTTTAGCTAGCTGGGACTGGGGATCATGTATTACACATGGCTGTGCTGTGGTAGCCACGTTTAGCTAGTTGGGACTGGGCATCATGTATTATACATGGCTGTGGTAGCCACGTTTAGCTAGCTGGGACTGGGGATCATGTATTATACATGGCTGTGATACAGTAGGATGTGGTGGAGTTTTTAGTACAATAGTATTATGATATAGTAGGATATGGTGGAGTTGTTAGATAGTACATTAGTATTATGATACAGTAGGATGTGGTGGAGTTTTTAGTACAGTAATATTATGATACAGTAGGATGTGGTGGAGTTGTTTGTACAGTAGTATTATGATTCAGTAGGATGTGGTGGAGTTGTTGGATAGTACAGTAGTATTATGATACAGTAGGATCTGGTGGAGTTGTTGGATGGTACAGTAGTATTATGATACAGTAGGATGTGGTGGAGTTGTTGGATAGTACAGTAGTATTATGATAGAGTAGGATGTGGTGGAGTTGTTAGATAGTACAGTAGTATTATAATACAGTAGGATGTGGTGGAGTTGTTGGATAGTACAGTAGTATTATAATACAGTAGGATGTGGTGGAGTTGTTGGATAGTACAGTAGTATTATAATACAGTAGGATGTGGTGGAGTTGTTGGATAGTACAGTAGTATTATGATACAGTAGGATGTGGTATAGTTTTTAGTGCAGTAGTATTATGATACAGTAGGATGTAGTGGAGTTGTTAGTAGTATTATGATACAGTAGGATGTGGTGGAGTTGTTAGATAGTACAGTAGTATAATACAGTAAGATGTGGTATAGTTTTTAGTGCAGTAGTATTATGATACAGTAGAATGTGGTGGAGCTGTTGGATAGTACAGTAGTATTATAATACAGTAGGATGTGGTGTAGTTTTTAGTACAGTAGTATTATAATACAGTAGGATGTGGTGGAGTTGTTGGATAGTACAGTAGTATTATAATACAGTAGGATGTGGTGGAGTTGTTAGTACAGTAGTATTATGATACAGTAGGTTGTGGTGGAGTTGTTAAATAGTACAGTAGTATTATAATACAGTAGGATGTGGTGGAGTTTTTAGTACAGTAGTATTATAATACAGTAGGATGTGGTGGAGTTGTTGGATAGTACAGTAGTATTATAATACAGTAGGATGTGGTGGAGTTGTTAGTACAGTAGTATTATGATACAGTAGGTTGTGGTGGAGTTGTTGGATAGTACAGTAGTATTATAATACAGTAGGATGTGGTGGAGTTGTTGGATAGTACAGTAGTATTATAATACAGTAGGATGTGGTGGAGTTGTTAGTACAGTAGTATTATGATACAGTAGGATGTGGTGGAGTTGTTGGATAGTACAGTAGTATTATGATACAGTAGGATGTAGTGGAGTTGTTGGATAGTACAGTAGTATTATGATACAGTAGGATGTGGTGGAGTTGTTGGATGGTACAGTAGTATTATGATACAGTAGGATGTGGTGGAGTTGTTAGTACAGTAGTATTATGATACAGTAGGATGTGGTGGAGTTGTTAGATGGTGCAGAGACCAAAGCCAGTTGCCTGTGTATTATCATGTGTGTGGTCTGTACACCAGCTGTGTGCAGCCTCTGCACCAGCTGAGTGTGGTCTGTGCACCAGCTGTGTAAAGGTTGTGTGTGGGAAGCTAAGTAGCTTGAGCATGGTTTCAGTTAGTCACACTGTGTTAATGTTATACTTCTGGTGTCTGTGGCATGTTTCATTTTCCCACAGACACACACACACACACACCAGAGATTTTTTCTGGGTTAAAATGTGGTTTAGGCGATGGGCGTGGTGGGGGCGTGGCCACTGGTGCAGTTGCCGACTGGACATTTTAGAGACCCTTCTGTTGACCGCAATGACAAAATGTGCAGTTTTAAAGTTAATTTCATTCAAATCTACAAAGTTCGCAATGGCTTATGCTATCTGAGTGAATCAAACATTATAACAAAATCAATGGGGGCCCCATGCCATGACAAAAATACTCCTGAATGCATAATAATAATAAAATTACGTGTTCTCCCTGACTTTCTATTTTTAATATTTTGGTGATTGTTATTTAAAAATATATAGGTCCATTATCTTTTCTACATACTTTATGTGGTTTTAGTCATTTAAGTTTACACTGAAAACTTTTTTTACATCCTGAAAAATGTATAAAAAAAAATATATATATGTACATTACCGTTCAAAAGATTGGGGTAGAGGTCGACCGATTAATCGGAATGGCCGATTTAATTAGGGCCGTTTCCATAACAATCGGTAATCGGTATTTTTGTACACCGATTTGCCGATTAAAAACCCCAAACTAGAGGTCGACCGATTATGATTTTTCGGCGCCGCTACCGATTATTGGAGGACCCAAAACCTCGGTGCCGATTAATCGGCCGATATATATATATATATATATTTTGACTTATGTTTTGTAATAATGACAATTACAACAATACTGAATGAACACTTATTTTAACTTAATATAATACATCAATAAAATCAATTTAGCCTCAAATAAATAATGAAACATGTTCAATTTGGTTTAAATAATGCAAAAAAGTGTTGGAGAAGAAAGTAAAAGTGCAATATGTGCCATGTAAGAAAGCTAACGTTTAAGTTCCTTGCTCAGAACATGAGAACATATGAAAGCTGGTGGTTCCTTTTAACATGAGTCTTTATTATAGGAATTATAGGACTATTTCTGACTGGTACTATATATATAAATATATTACTATTTGGCCAAAGGTGGCCCACTGTAGATTTTTCTATGCAGAAAAAACCCTACACACACACACACACACACACACACACAAACATTGTATGGATCAGAACCAGACCCAGCGATCCAGGTGAATGGTTGTTGCAACAGGGTCAGGGGAAAGTAGTCCACAGGGGACAGGAATTAGATAAAATATTTCATATTGTTTTTATACAATTACAGTACAAACAATATCATACAATTCCATTTCCTCACTGTGAAACAATTACTGGGGTTGATCAGCTAAAAAGTACTGGGCTAATCCCCCACTTGGTGCTGGATAATTCTTATTTTTATATTTCTACATATTTTGGAGATAATTACTGTGAAATGATTCAAACTACATCCATATTGACATATTCCATAATATACAGTAGGCCTTGTCTGGGAAAGTCACTCCAGCCTGATTTCAACACTGTTACAGAAGGACAGTTTGGTCAGTGATGGTGGAGGACATACTATGTGTCCTGGATTGATGATCTTTGAGTCTGTCTGTCCTGTCTGTTGTTGCGGGTTTAGATGGACCTGATGGATGGGCTGGGGCTGGGTGGTTGAGTGGGGGTCAGAGGGTTGGCCTGGCACTGTGGCAGTAGCTCCCTGTCCCTTCCCAAACAGACCTGGGTTCAAATACAATTTGAAATAATTTCAAAATACTTTGTCTGTGCTTTGATTGAGCTTGTCTGGCGTAATGGAACCCATAGAAGAGACCCCGCCCACCTGGCACTGCAGGCAGGCTAAAGCAAACGCTCTCACTATTTGAGAAGCTATGGAATAGTATTTGAACCCAGGTCCCAGCCAGACTACAGTCCAGCCCAGGCGGGCCACATTGAGAGGCGGCGTACTGGAAGTGATTGGGGTTCAGCAGAGATAGACTGGACCATGCCAATGGCCTCGTCCCAAATCACACTATATTGCCTTTTATATGGGCTCTGATGAAAAGTAGTGCACTACATCGGGAATAGGGTGCCATTTGGGACGTATATACAGTACTGCCCCCCTCCTTCCCTCCACAGCCCCCTCCCTTTTGCCATGACCTCCCCCCTTACAACCCTGAGCCCCCTCCCGTACAGCCATGACCCTCCCTACCCTTACAGCCATGACCCCCCCCCCTTACAGCCATGATTCCCCCCCTCCCTTACAGCCATGACCCTCCCTACCCTTACAGCCATGACCTCCCCCCCTTACAGCCATGATCCCCCCTTACAGCCATGACCCCCCCCCCCCCCCCCCCTTACAGCCATGACCCTCCCTACCCTTACAGCTATGACCTCCCCCCCTTACAGCCATGATCCCCCCTTACAACCATGATCTCCTCCCCTTACAGCCATGATCTCCCCCTTACAGCCATTACCCCCCCCCCTTACAGCCATGACCTCCCCCTTACAGCCATTACCCCCCCCCCCCTTACAGCCATGACCTCCCCTCCCCTTACAGCCATACCCCCCCCCACCTTTACAGCCATGACCTCCACTACCCCCCTACCCATCTACCTCCACTACCCCTCTACCCTCACAACCCATCTACTCCTCTACCTCTGCTACCTCCTCTACCCCCCTACCCATCTATCCCCTCTCATTATCTACCTCCACTACCCCTCTACCCTCACAACCCATCTACTCCTCTACCCCTGCTACCTCCTCTACCCCCCTACCCATCTATCCCCTCTCATTATCTACCTCCACTACCCCTCTACCCTCACAACCCACCTACTCCTCTACCCCTGCTACCCCCTCGACCCTCTCTACTCATCTACCTCCTTTACCCCTCTGCCTCCTCTACCCCCTCTGCCTCCGCTACCCCCTCTACCTCCTTTACTTGGGGGGTGGCAGGTAGCCTAGTGGGTAGAGCGTTGGACTAGTAACTGAAAGGTTGCAAGATCGAATCCCTGAGCTGACAAGGTAAAACATCTGTCGTGCTGCCCCTGAACTAGGCAGTTAACCCACTGTTCCTAGGCTGTCATTGTAAATAAGAATTTGTTCTTAACTGACTTGCCAAGTTAAAATCAAATTTAAAAATGTAAAAATACCTCCTCTACCCCTCTCCTTTACCTACTCCACAAAAGCCACCATTGTTCCTAGTGCAGGAGGCAGAGAGCAGCAGTTAGGATCCGTCCCTAATGGCCCCTATTCCCTATATAGTACACTACTTAGGACCAGGGTCCATAGTCAAAAGTAGTGCACTAAATAGAGAATGGGGTGCAGACTTGCAGACCAAGGCAGAGTATGCCATGCCAACACAGGCCTGCTGGAATAACACAACACCCAGTGGTTGGACAGCAGACTTAACATGCAAACCCAGCTCTCTCTACTAAAACTCTGCTCTTAAAAATCACACACTCTCTCTCCTCTGCCACCTGCCCCTCTCTCCCTCTTTCTCTCCCTCACCTCTCCCTCCTCCCTCTCAATCTCTCTCTCCCTCCCTCTCTTTCTCTCTCTCTCTCCTCTGCCACTTGCCCCTCTCTCCCTCTCTTTCTCTCCCTCTCTCCCCCACCTCTCCGTCCTCCCTCTCAATCTCTCTCTCTCTCTCTCTCTCTCCCTCTCTCTCTTTCTCTCTCTCTCCTCTGCCACCTCCCTCCTCTTTCTCTTTCTTTCTCTCTCTCTCTTTCTCCACTCCCTCCCTATTTCCTCCTCCCAGCCACCTCTTCCTCTCCTCGCCGTGCCGCATCAGACATGGAGCAGGCCCGCCCCCAGACCAGCGGGGAGGAGGAGCTACAGCTGCAGCTGGCTCTGGCCATGAGCCGAGAGGAGAGTGAAAAGGTAACACACACACTCACACAGTACACACACTCACCACACACACTGAACAAGAGGCACTGACACACTCTGACTACATGCAGTGTGAGAATGTTATGGACGTGGCTGCCTCCCTCCCACTCATACACACTCCCCTGCAGAGCTCAAATCTCCCCACCCCCTCTCTCTGTCCTCTAAGTGTCATCCATTTCACTGAGCCTTTAATAGAAACCAATATCACCCATCTCTCCTTGTGATGCGATCTATAACACCTGGCCAATCAAAGACACTGATACTCAGAGTTGGCTGCTGATCTGGCCAATTACAGAGTGCGATGCTGCAGAGTGATGCGCCTGCAGCTGTGCTGAGTGAATGAAGGACTGGACAGGGTGGAGCTATTGATCCACTGTTAGCTAGCCTGGTATTGATCCACTGTTAGCTAGCCTGTTATTGATCCACTGTTAGCTAGCCTGGTATTGATCCACTGTTAGCTAGCCTGGTATTGATGGCGCTGTTAGCTACCCTGGTATTGATGGCACTGTTAGCTAG
Organism: Salmo salar; assembly: GCF_965601325.2. Classification (NCBI taxonomy): domain Eukaryota; kingdom Metazoa; phylum Chordata; class Actinopteri; order Salmoniformes; family Salmonidae; genus Salmo; species Salmo salar. Next base: position 96,221,492 of record NC_138293.1, on the reverse strand, counting down.
CCTGGTATTGATCCACTGTTAGCTAGCCTGGTATTGATCCACTGTTAGCTAGCCTGGTATTGATCCACTGTTAGCTAGCCTGGTATTGATCCACTGTTAGCTACCCTGGTATTGATGGCACTGTTAGCTAGCCTGGTATTGATCCACTGTTAGCTAGCCTGTTATTGATCCACTGTTAGCTAGCCTGATATTGATCCACTGTTAGCTAGCCTGGTATTGATCCACTGTTAGCTAGCCTGGTATTGATCCACTGTTAGCTAGCCTGGTATTGATCCACTGTTAGCTAGCCTGGTATTGATCCACTGTTAGCTAGCCTGGTATTGATCCACTGTTAGCTAGCCTGGTATTGATCCACTGTTAGCTAGCCTGGTATTGATCCACTGTTAGCTAGCCTGGTATTGATGGCGCTGTTAGCTAGCCTGGTATTGATCCACTGTTAGCTAGCCTGGTATTGATCCACTGTTAGCTAGCCTGGTATTGATGGCGCTGTTAGCTAGCCTGGTATTGATCCACTGTTAGCTAGCCTGGTATTGATCCACTGTTAGCTAGCCTGGTATTGATCCACTGTTAGCTAGCCTGGTATTGATCCACTGTTAGCTAGCCTGGTATTGATGGCGCTGTTAGCTAGCCTGGTATTGATCCACTGTTAGCTAGCCTGGTATTGATGGCACTGACTGGCCTCTGTGTCTCTGTGTTGTTAGATGGTGCATACTGCACCGAGGCCTGGGACTAAAAAACACCATCTCTTAGCTCCTTTTATAAAACACACACCATCTCTTAGGTCCTTTTATAAAACACACACAATCTCTTAGGTCCTTTTATAAAACACACAAAAACTCATCATTGACTAACTTTATAAGCTGAATATTGGAAAACTTTTACAGACTTTCCAGTTGTTAGTCCAACTCCTAACACAGAACTTATTCAACTACTGGCCGTCGAGAGACAAATGATTTCAGGTTTTCTTTTCTACCCGTTAATTCATCAATGTGATTTATTGGCCAGACTCCACTCACCTGGTGTCCCTGATCCCTGACTAGAAACAAATGAAAAGCAGAAGTGTTTTGAGTGCAGTTAGCCCTGCTAATAACACGACCCCCTTTAACACTCCAGCCTGCTCCCCCGATGGACATTGATGAACAGACCCAGCTCCAGATCGCCCTGAGCCTCAGCAAGGAGGAAGCTCAGAAGGTACTGCTGAGATGTAGCCCCTCTAGCCCCCTGCATCCTCAACACTAACTAGGGTTGTAAAAATCCAGAAACATTCCCAAAATTCCCAGAAATCCCAGTTGGAGATCTCTCTCCCTCTATATTCCCTCCTGAAATCCTTCAACTGGGATTTCTGGGAAATTAGGGCATTTCAGGAAAGTTACCAGAATTTTGCAATGCTTAACCTAACCCTAACCAAACCATTTTACCTCCTGCTGCAAGCTCTTTCTCTGTCTCTCTGTCTCTCTCTCTCTCTCTCTCTCTCACTCACTCTCTCTCTCTC